>NC_090649.1:279778454-280048454 GCF_040937935.1 Hyperolius riggenbachi
TTGAGACTCTGGGGACAGTCTACTTGACGCTTGCCAGACTACTGGATGGTGATTTTTAAGTGCCTCTTTTTGTTTCAAGCCACTGAGCGCTGCTAATTTCTTCAAGTGACTTTTGATGACAATATACAGCATTGTTTATTTAGAGCGCTCCATGTGATTGATGTTTTTCCATTAGCGCAGCTTTTCATTTTATTGTTATTTAAACTGGTACTTACTTGGGGCTTCCTCCAGCCCACCATAGGCCGCGAGGTCCCCGGGATCCTCCTGGTTGGAGGAAGCCCCAGGTAAGTACCAGGTTCATTTATTTTGGACTGTTCAGGGACCCCTTAACATAAAAATGGGTATCCTAAACATTTATGTTCAGCTATGGGTTGTTACAGCTGATCTTTAAAACAGAAGGTAGATAAGGTTCCCTTTAAACTGTATCAGAAACACGTATATTGCTGTATAATGGTGTGTAGCCACACCCTCCCAGTGATATTTAGCCTAGGCAATGATGTCACACAGCCTTTTGCCCCAGAGCACGGGGGGGGGGGGGGGGGGGGGGGGTTGTTATCTAACAGTGATGCACCTTGCCAGCAGTAAGTATGCCGACACCACTGAAACGTAAAAATGAGAATCTCAGTGGTGTAAGATTTTAGAACCAGGAGGCATTATCTTAATAATTTATATATTAATATTATAAAAAATAAAAAAAATCATTATATTCAGTTAAATTCTTCTTTAAGAAGGCAAATTTATACTTAGGTAAAAAGATATAAATACTAAAGACCATTACAGGATGTGTCAGTGGAAATGCCACTGTACTGATAAGCTTGATCCTATGATCATTCACAATGAGAAAAGCTATAATGTATATTATTAACCCCTCTGGTGGTAATCCCAAGCCAGGCTTCAGGCAGGAAAACAACTGCTCAGAGCGGTAACACTGAGCTTGGTTTCAAACTCACCTTCCAGCCTGTCACGTCCGTCCCACTTGTGGGGGAGCTCCGATGTCCCCTCTGGCAGCTCCTGTCTTCTCCCCATTCAATCGTGATGTCCCTGGCGTGATGATGTTATCAGCACGATTGGGGGAAGTTTCAAAAGTTAAAAAAAAAATGCAGTATGAATAAAGAACAAAATGTATGCAATAAGATTTAAAAAGAAAAATGTGCAAAATGAATTAGTAAAATAAATAAAAAAAAAAGTGGTAAATGAAAAAAAACAAATTATATATATATATATATATATATATATATATATATATATATATATATATATATATATATATATATATATATATATATATATATATATATATATATATAAAAAATTACCAAGGGGTGAGCAGCACAAACCAAATTTTTTTATGCAATTCTATGCAAAGCATGCACGCAGCGCTGGAGGTCCCCAGACTCCATAAGAAATATATAAGTACAGAGGGGCTGCAGCACACAACAGGAAAACAGTGACAGGGGCTCTTGGTTACGCTTTAACGCGCTTAAGCTCACCAACTGCGCAAAGTGTTCCAATCTGGTGAGTCCTACTCTACCATGCAAAATGCCAGTTTTTATAAGCAGTCTAGTGGGAACTAAACCAAAAACCCTAAAATGTCAACTAGATGGGAAAAAAGGAAATTAAAAACACCTCACCCTTCACCTAGCTACCAAACGAACTCTCTTAACATGTGCAAAGCACTCATTTATATACTTAACTGTGCTAGAGGTGGGCGTGGTCATGCAGGCTCACAGGGGAAAATTATAAATAAATTACCAAGGGGTGAGCAGCACAAACCAAATTTTTTTATGCAATTCTATGCAAAGCATGCACGCAGCGCTGGAGGTCCCCAGACTCCATAAGAAATATATAAGTACAGAGGGGCTGCAGCACACAACAGGAAAACAGTGACAGGGGCTCTTGTGGTTACGCTTTAACGCGCTTAAGCTCACCAACTGCGCCAAAGTGTCCCCAATCTGGTGAGTCCTACTCTACCATGCAAAATGCCAGTTTTTATAAGCAGTCTAGTGGGGAACTAAACCAAAAACCCCTAAAATGTCAACTAGATGGGAAAAAAGGAAATTAAAAACACCTCACCCTTCACCTAGCTACCAAACGAACTCTCTTAACATGTGCAAAGCACTCATTTATATACTTAACTGTGCTAGAGGTGGGCGTGGTCATGCAGGCTCACAGGGGAAAATTATAAATAAATTACCAAGGGGTGAGCAGCACAAACCAAATTTTTTTATGCAATTCTATGCAAAGCATGCACGCAGCGCTGGAGGTCCCCAGACTCCATAAGAAATATATAAGTACAGAGGGGCTGCAGCACACAACAGGAAAACAGTGACAGGGGGCTCTTGGTTACGCTTTAAACGCGCTTAAGCTCACCAACTGCGCCAAAGTGTCCCCAATCTGGTGAGTCCTACTCTACCATGCAAAATGCCAGTTTTTATAAGCAGTCTAGTGGGAACTAAACCAAAAACCCTAAAATGTCAACTAGATGGGAAAAAAGGAAATTAAAAACACCTCACCCTTCACCTAGCTACCAAACGAACTCTCTTAACATGTGCAAAGCGCTCATTTATATACTTAACTGTGCTAGAGGTGGGCGTGGTCATGCAGGCTCACAGGGGAAAATTATAAATAAATTACCAAGGGGTGAGCAGCACAAACCAAATTTTTTATGCAATTCTATGCAAAGCATGCACGCAGCGCTGGAGGTCCCCCAGACTCCATAAGAAATATATAAGTACAGAGGGGCTGCAGCACACAACAGGAAAACAGTGACAGGGGCTCTTGGTTACGCTTTAACGCGCTTAAGCTCACCAACTGCGCCAAAGTGTCCCCCAATCTGGTGAGTCCTACTCTACCATGCAAAATGCCAGTTTTTATAAGCAGTCTAGTGGGAACTAAACAAAAACCCTAAAATGTCAACTAGATGGGGAAAAAAGGAAATTAAAAAACACCTCACCCTTCACCTAGCTACCAAACGAACTCTCTTAACATGTGCAAAGCACTCATTTATATACTTAACTGTGCTAGAGGTGGGCGTGGTCATGCAGGCTCACAGGGGAAAATTATAAATAAATTACCAAGGGGTGAGCAGCACAAACCAAATTTTTTTATGCAATTCTATGCAAAGCATGCACGCAGCGCTGGAGGTCCCCAGACTCCATAAGAAATATATAAGTACAGAGGGGCTGCAGCACACAACAGGAAAACAGTGACAGGGGCTCTTGGTTACGCTTTAACGCGCTTAAGCTCACCAACTGCGCCAAAGTGTCCCCAATCTGGTGAGTCCTACTCTACCATGCAAAATGCCAGTTTTTATAAGCAGTCTAGTGGGAACTAAACCAAAAAACCCTAAAATGTCAACTAGATGGGAAAAAAGGAAATTAAAAACACCTCACCCTTCACCTAGCTACCAAACGAACTCTCTTAACATGTGCAAAGCACTCATTTATATACTTAACTGTGCTAGAGGTGGGCGTGGTCATGCAGGCTCACAGGGGAAAATTATAAATAAATTACCAAGGGGTGAGCAGCACAAACCAAATTTTTTTATGCAATTCTATGCAAAGCATGCACGCAGCGCTGGAGGTCCCCAGACTCCATAAGAAATATATAAGTACAGAGGGGCTGCAGCACACAACAGGAAAACAGTGACAGGGGCTCTTGGTTACGCTTTAACGCGCTTAAGCTCACCAACTGCGCCACAGTGTCCCCAATCTGGTGAGTCCTACTCTACCATGCAAAATGCCAGTTTTTATAAGCAGTCTAGTGGGAACTAAACCAAAAACCCTAAAATGTCAACTAGATGGGAAAAAAGGAAATTAAAAACACCTCACCCTTCACCTAGCTACCAAACGAACTCTCTTAACATGTGCAAAGCACTCATTTATATACTTAACTGTGCTAGAGGTGGGCGTGGTCATGCAGGCTCACAGGGGAAAATTATAAATAAATTACCAAGGGGTGAGCAGCACAAACCAAATTTTTTTATGCAATTCTATGCAAAGCATGCACGCAGCGCTGGAGGTCCCCAGACTCCATAAGAAATATATAAGTACAGAGGGGCTGCAGCACACAACAGGAAAACAGTGACAGGGGCTCTTGGTTACGCTTTAACGCGCTTAAGCTCACCAACTGCGCCAAAGTGTCCCCAATCTGGTGAGTCCTACTCTACCATGCAAAATGCCAGTTTTTATAAGCAGTCTAGTGGGAACTAAACCAAAAACCCTAAAATGTCAACTAGATGGGAAAAAAAGGAAATTAAAAACACCTCACCCTTCACCTAGCTACCAAACGAACTCTCTTAACATGTGCAAAGCACTCATTTATATACTTAACTGTGCTAGAGGTGGGCGTGGTCATGCAGGCTCACAGGGGGGAAATTATAAATAAATTACCAAGGGGTGAGCAGCACAAACCAAATTTTTTTATGCAATTCTATGCAAAGCATGCACGCAGCGCTGGAGGTCCCCAGACTCCATAAGAAATATATAAGTACAGAGGGGCTGCAGCACACAACAGGAAAACAAGTATATAAATGAGTGCTTTGCACATGTTAAGAGAGTTCGTTTGGTAGCTAGGTGAAGGGTGAGGTGTTTTTAATTTCCTTTTTTCCCATCTAGTTGACATTTTAGGGTTTTTGGTTTAGTTCCCACTAGACTGCTTATAAAAACTGGCATTTTGCATGGTAGAGTAGGACTCACCAGATTGGGGACACTTTGGCGCAGTTGGTGAGCTTAAGCGCGTTAAAGCGTAACCAAGAGCCCCTGTCACTGTTTTCCTGTTGTGTGCTGCAGCCCCTCTGTACTTATATATTTCTTATGGAGTCTGGGGACCTCCAGCGCTGCGTGCATGCTTTGCATAGAATTGCATAAAAAAATTTGGTTTGTGCTGCTCACCCCTTGGTAATTTATTTATAATTTTCCCCTGTGAGCCTGCATGACCACGCCCACCTCTAGCACAGTTAAGTATATAAATGAGTGCTTTGCACATGTTAAGAGAGTTCGTTTGGTAGCTAGGTGAAGGGTGAGGTGTTTTTAATTTCCTTTTTTCCCATCTAGTTGACATTTTAGGGTTTTTGGTTTAGTTCCCACTAGACTGCTTATAAAAACTGGCATTTTGCATGGTAGAGTAGGACTCACCAGATTGGGGACACTTTGGCGCAGTTGGTGAGCTTAAGCGCGTTAAAGCGTAACCAAGAGCCCCTGTCACTGTTTTCCTGTTGTGTGCTGCAGCCCCTCTGTACTTATATATTTCTTATGGAGTCTGGGGACCTCCAGCGCTGCGTGCGTGCATGCTTTGCATAGAATTGCATAAAAAAATTTGGTTTGTGCTGCTCACCCCTTGGTAATTTATTTATAATTTTCCCCTGTGAGCCTGCATGACCACGCCCACCTCTAGCACAGTTAAGTATATAAATGAGTGCTTTGCACATGTTAAGAGAGTTCGTTTGGTAGCTAGGTGAAGGGTGAGGTGTTTTTAATTTCCTTTTTTCCCATCTAGTTGACATTTTAGGGTTTTTGGTTTAGTTCCCACTAGACTGCTTATAAAAACTGGCATTTTGCATGGTAGAGTAGGACTCACCAGATTGGGGACACTTTGGCGCAGTTGGTGAGCTTAAGCGCGTTAAAGCGTAACCAAGAGCCCCTGTCACTGTTTTCCTGTTGTGTGCTGCAGCCCCTCTGTACTTATATATTTCTTATGGAGTCTGGGGACCTCCAGCGCTGCGTGCATGCTTTGCATAGAATTGCATAAAAAAATTTGGTTTGTGCTGCTCACCCCTTGGTAATTTATTTATAATTTTCCCCTGTGAGCCTGCATGACCACGCCCACCTCTAGCACAGTTAAGTACATAAATGAGTGCTTTGCACATGTTAAGAGAGTTCGTTTGGTAGCTAGGTGAAGGGTGAGGTGTTTTTAATTTCCTTTTTTCCCATCTAGTTGACATTTTAGGGTTTTTGGTTTAGTTCCCACTAGACTGCTTATAAAAACTGGCATTTTGCATGGTAGAGTAGGACTCACCAGATTGGGGACACTTTGGCGCAGTTGGTGAGCTTAAGCGCGTTAAAGCGTAACCAAGAGCCCCTGTCACTGTTTTCCTGTTGTGTGCTGCAGCCCCTCTGTACTTATATATTTCTTATGGAGTCTGGGGACCTCCAGCGCTGCGTGCATGCTTTGCATAGAATTGCATAAAAAAATTTGGTTTGTGCTGCTCACCCCTTGGTAATTTATTTATAATTTTCCCCTGTGAGCCTGCATGACCACGCCCACCTCTAGCACAGTTAAGTATATAAATGAGTGCTTTGCACATGTTAAGAGAGTTCGTTTGGTAGCTAGGTGAAGGGTGAGGTGTTTTTAATTTCCTTTTTTCCCATCTAGTTGACATTTTAGGGTTTTTGGTTTAGTTCCCACTAGACTGCTTATAAAAACTGGCATTTTGCATGGTAGAGTAGGACTCACCAGATTGGGGACACTTTGGCGCAGTTGGTGAGCTTAAGCGCGTTAAAGCGTAACCAAGAGCCCCTGTCACTGTTTTCCTGTTGTGTGCTGCAGCCCCTCTGTACTTATATATTTCTTATGGAGTCTGGGGACCTCCAGCGCTGCGTGCATGCTTTGCATAGAATTGCATAAAAAAATTTGGTTTGTGCTGCTCACCCCTTGGTAATTTATTTATAATTTTCCCCTGTGAGCCTGCATGACCACGCCCACCTCTAGCACAGTTAAGTACATAAATGAGTGCTTTGCACATGTTAAGAGAGTTCGTTTGGTAGCTAGGTGAAGGGTGAGGTGTTTTTAATTTCCTTTTTTCCCATCTAGTTGACATTTTAGGGTTTTTGGTTTAGTTCCCACTAGACTGCTTATAAAAACTGGCATTTTGCATGGTAGAGTAGGACTCACCAGATTGGGGACACTTTGGCGCAGTTGGTGAGCTTAAGCGCGTTAAAGCGTAACCAAGAGCCCCTGTCACTGTTTTCCTGTTGTGTGCTGCAGCCCCTCTGTACTTATATATTTCTTATGGAGTCTGGGGACCTCCAGCGCTGCGTGCATGCTTTGCATAGAATTGCATAAAAAAATTTGGTTTGTGCTGCTCACCCCTTGGTAATTTATTTATAATTTTCCCCTGTGAGCCTGCATGACCACGCCCACCTCTAGCACAGTTAAGTATATAAATGAGTGCTTTGCACATGTTAAGAGAGTTCGTTTGGTAGCTAGGTGAAGGGTGAGGTGTTTTTAATTTCCTTTTTTCCCATCTAGTTGACATTTTAGGGTTTTTGGTTTAGTTCCCACTAGACTGCTTATAAAAACTGGCATTTTGCATGGTAGAGTAGGACTCACCAGATTGGGGACACTTTGGCGCAGTTGGTGAGCTTAAGCGCGTTAAAGCGTAACCAAGAGCCCCTGTCACTGTTTTCCTGTTGTGTGCTGCAGCCCCTCTGTACTTATATATTTCTTATGGAGTCTGGGGACCTCCAGCGCTGCGTGCATGCTTTGCATAGAATTGCATAAAAAAATTTGGTTTGTGCTGCTCACCCCTTGGTAATTTATTTATAATTTTCCCCTGTGAGCCTGCATGACCACGCCCACCTCTAGCACAGTTAAGTATATAAATGAGTGCTTTGCACATGTTAAGAGAGTTCGTTTGGTAGCTAGGTGAAGGGTGAGGTGTTTTTAATTTCCTTTTTTCCCATCTAGTTGACATTTTAGGGTTTTTGGTTTAGTTCCCACTAGACTGCTTATAAAAACTGGCATTTTGCATGGTAGAGTAGGACTCACCAGATTGGGGACACTTTGGCGCAGTTGGTGAGCTTAAGCGCGTTAAAGCGTAACCAAGAGCCCCTGTCACTGTTTTCCTGTTGTGTGCTGCAGCCCCTCTGTACTTATATATTTCTTATGGAGTCTGGGGACCTCCAGCGCTGCGTGCATGCTTTGCATAGAATTGCATAAAAAAATTTGGTTTGTGCTGCTCACCCCTTGGTAATTTATTTATAATTTTCCCCTGTGAGCCTGCATGACCACGCCCACCTCTAGCACAGTTAAGTACATAAATGAGTGCTTTGCACATGTTAAGAGAGTTCGTTTGGTAGCTAGGTGAAGGGTGAGGTGTTTTTAATTTCCTTTTTTCCCATCTAGTTGACATTTTAGGGTTTTTGGTTTAGTTCCCACTAGACTGCTTATAAAAACTGGCATTTTGCATGGTAGAGTAGGACTCACCAGATTGGGGACACTTTGGCGCAGTTGGTGAGCTTAAGCGCGTTAAAGCGTAACCAAGAGCCCCTGTCACTGTTTTCCTGTTGTGTGCTGCAGCCCCTCTGTACTTATATATTTCTTATGGAGTCTGGGGACCTCCAGCGCTGCGTGCATGCTTTGCATAGAATTGCATAAAAAAATTTGGTTTGTGCTGCTCACCCCTTGGTAATTTATTTATAATTTTCCCCTGTGAGCCTGCATGACCACGCCCACCTCTAGCACAGTTAAGTATATAAATGAGTGCTTTGCACATGTTAAGAGAGTTCGTTTGGTAGCTAGGTGAAGGGTGAGGTGTTTTTAATTTCCTTTTTTCCCATCTAGTTGACATTTTAGGGTTTTTGGTTTAGTTCCCACTAGACTGCTTATAAAAACTGGCATTTTGCATGGTAGAGTAGGACTCACCAGATTGGGGACACTTTGGCGCAGTTGGTGAGCTTAAGCGCGTTAAAGCGTAACCAAGAGCCCCTGTCACTGTTTTCCTGTTGTGTGCTGCAGCCCCTCTGTACTTATATATTTCTTATGGAGTCTGGGGACCTCCAGCGCTGCGTGCATGCTTTGCATAGAATTGCATAAAAAAATTTGGTTTGTGCTGCTCACCCCTTGGTAATTTATTTATAATTTTCCCCTGTGAGCCTGCATGACCACGCCCACCTCTAGCACAGTTAAGTATATAAATGAGTGCTTTGCACATGTTAAGAGAGTTCGTTTGGTAGCTAGGTGAAGGGTGAGGTGTTTTTAATTTCCTTTTTTCCCATCTAGTTGACATTTTAGGGTTTTTGGTTTAGTTCCCACTAGACTGCTTATAAAAACTGGCATTTTGCATGGTAGAGTAGGACTCACCAGATTGGGGACACTTTGGCGCAGTTGGTGAGCTTAAGCGCGTTAAAGCGTAACCAAGAGCCCCTGTCACTGTTTTCCTGTTGTGTGCTGCAGCCCCTCTGTACATATATATATATATATACATACATACAGGTAGTCCCCTGTTAACGAACGAGATAGGGACTGTAGGTTCGTTCTTAACCTGAATCTGTTCTTAAGTCGGAACACTGCCATCTCTGTCCCCTGTACCCTCTCTGTGCCCCCCTGTGCCTCCAGTGTCCCTCTCTGTGTCGCCTCTGCCCTCTGTACCTGCTTACATAAGTTTAAAAGCCAATTTTTAAAAATAGATTTTCTCAAAAACTACAAGTGCAATTTGAAATTTTTTTTGGTCTTGTTCCCATGGAAACACAAAATCCATGCCGTTTGCATCGGCGGGTCGTTCATAAGTCAGGCGTTCGTAAGTCGGGGAATATATATATAATTTGTACCCTTTTGAGAAGTAAATTCCATCAGTAATCATAGCACCAAGGTGGTCAATGACATGATCTTTCACAAGAAACGGTATGATTTTATTTCACTTTTGTATGAAAAAAAGAGACAATACATGTTACTTATGGAAACTTGTGGTATGCCAGATGCTAAAATGTGTGCTTGTCTTGAAAGAGGCCCAAAGTATGTGTAACAGAATACCAGATCTGGATCTTGGGCTTATTTTGTGAATTGCTATGAAATGGTCTGACTATCCCTGTTTGGTATTCCTTCTTTTTTTTTTTCATTGAACCATAAAATATGACACTTACAAATCTCTCCAGCCATTTTACTTCACTTGGATTATTACAAAAGAAACTAAAAGAGTAGCAAAATAGTATTATGTTGGATTTGGACAAAAATGTAATCTGCCGAGTTGATGAGGAAATCCTACAGTGACAGCTGCTTGGACTGAGCTGTAAGTCTGTGAAATTGGTGCCTGCTATGGCTGCATAGCATGGATTTATGTAAGTACCAGCAATCTCCTGCTTTTAGTGCACACAGAGCTGTTTGCACAGCTCTTAGACAAGTGTTGTGTGATGGGACTGTACCTCTTCCTTGCAGTGTTCACATATTATGACCCAGCCTTTTATGAAGTGTGAGCCCTGGGAACCAGAAACAGAAAATCATGAAGCTTTTCCACAGTAGCATATTTTTTTTCAGTTTATTTTATTTTTGCACATTTATATAGTGCAGACACTTGCAGTGCTTCACAAAGGTGACTGAACCAAACACATAGCTTCTAAGGGCAACAATGGTTAATTTGCATATATTCAGCAGTGATGCACTGGGAGACATCTCAAGCTCACTCCAAACTGAATTATATCAAATTCTGTTTTAAGAAAGCAAACTTTTGTTTTCCATAGCATTTTAGTAAGGGGGCTTGTAGGACCATTGTAGTCCCTCACACACTCCAATGAGTTCTGGGTCACCATGAGCTTGCTGGTTAGTCTGTACCAAACACATAAGTCACTGACCCTCAAAGAGTCTAATATCCTTACTACATTTTAGGCCATTTTTGAGGAAGAAGCCAGTTAACCTGCCAGCATGTTTTTGGGATGTGGGAAGAACCCAAAGTACCTGGAGTAAGCCCACTTTTTATCTTTGCTTAGACCTGAACCTATGACACCAGCGCTAAAACAAGACTGCAAACACTTAGCCACCCTGCTGTGCATAATGAAACCATTATAGCTGAATGGCATCAGTACAATCAATAATGACACAGTAACTGAAATTTCATGCGATTGGAATGTGTCTACATTCCACTAGAGGCCCTAAACAGTGCCAGACTACATAGTTACATTTCACAGAATCCCACCTCAGGCACTGTAAATGACTAAGAACTGCATCACTCAGGTACCTCACACAGTCTCCAACACTTGCTGGTGGTGCCCATTAATCTTCATTTATTTGACTTCAAATGCATGATCATGGTCGGTTCAATGCTGGAACTGCTTATGCAGTGTGTGGTTACTGGCACACGTCTTTCTCGAGACCCATCACTTGTAAAACTGGTGTTCATCCATTGCCAAAACATAAATCATTACTAATGCACGCAGTGACCATATACAACCAAGGAGAGGTCTGTGAAACACATTGAGAAGTATATACCCCAAATAAGGATTCCCAAGCACAGCGGTATAGCATTCTCTATATGCAAATAAATGTGCAGCTTACTTTTATAACACTCATTCGCCAAGAAGATGACACCTACATGCACACATATCAAATAAGACTATAGAGGACTTGGTAATACAAACAAAATTGTCTTTGTACATGTTGCAGACATCCCCAACAAGATGGCAGCTCTTATGCAAGGAATAAGATAAAAGAGTGGCACCTTTAAGAAACCCTCTTGCCACAATTCCAGCCAAAAGACATATTTTCATAAATCAACCCACAAAGGTCAGGGACAGCTAGAAGCTCATATAGTGTAAGCACGTCCATTATTTCAAAAGCAAATAATATCACATTTACTTACAGAATACCACAAGAAAAGGGTTGCTTGCGCTAAACTGACCAACTAACTGCTGCTGAAATGTACTGTATCAGCAGCATTCCTTTAAAGTGGACCTGAACTCTTGCACAGGACAGAAGGAAAAGGAGAAACGCACCCTGTATGTATTTAGAGAGATTAGCCTGTCTAATTCTCTCTCATCTGTGACTAATCATAACTTTAATTTTATCTCTCAGCTAGCTGCCTCAGCAGAGCAGCTAATTTGTAAACACAAGATGTTAACCCTACCACTGCTTGCACGAAAACAGGAAGTAGACACAATGCAGATTTATTGCAGGATCTTTAACGGTTATTACGCTGTTGCGTATCTTTTAGAGCAGAGACTGTTGAGATTAAATATTCAGCAAGGATTGAATATTATATTAAGAGAAACCCGCTATGTTAATTGCAGGTTAGGAAGAATCAAAATTATTTCATGCTGGCTACTGAAAGAATCAATTAAAAATAAGAGGCTAGGCCTGAGCAAAACAGAAGTATTGAAAAAGAGTGCACACTGCATGACTGACTTTCCTCCCACTCCTAGAAGGGGACAATGTAAATTGCTGTAAACAATTCAGAATATTTAAACCTTGCTCACAGAGGTCACTTCCTTTGTTCCACTTGATGGATTTTTTTGTCTGTGACCCCAATACTGCATACCAGTTTCCAGCCTCAGATGAACAATTAGCTTATTATTTGTACCATGTAGGAAACACTGTATTAATACTCAGAAAAGAGACAAAAAGATCATCAGTTAGACCAGAGAAGGAACTCCAGATTGTGACTTGGCTACAAGGGTCACATTTCTCTGCCTGGAAAAAAAATGTGCTCAAATGTGTTTAACAGAGTCATTTATTCCAGTTTTCCTTTTTCAAAATAATGGGATGCAAAGAACTCATGGAGAATAGCAATCAAAGGCGTAGCTAGAGATCATGGGGCCCCACAGCAGAACTTTCTTGGGGCCCTCAGATGTAGGCACTCGTAAGCAATGCCACCTGCCCCTACCCTATGGGTAAGAGTTAATTGGGCAATTTACATTCTCATGCAATCAAAACTGCACATAGATCATGGGCACGGAGACAAAGTCAGAGGTTGGAGAAACACAAGAAAGTAAATGGTGAATACATTAAGTACGACCTGGTTGGCCCATGCTGGGCCCCCTATGCTCCAGGGCCCTATGGCTATTGCTATGCCCCTGATGGCAATTACAGTATAATCTCATTATAATAAACTCGGGTATAGCAAACTCCCTCTCCAGGCAGGGCCGGTTTAAGCAGAACTGGGGTCCTGGGGCAAAGTGTGCGGCTGGCTGCATTATAATAACTCACCTGTCTTGGCACGCTGCTCTGTCCATGCTCTGCCTTCTTCCATGCTGCCCTCTTTGTCTCCATGCAATGCATGTTATGCATAAATAACCTGCCCCAGATCATGGAGAAGAGACAGTCAGCCGGGAAGACAGAGCGTGGACAGAGGAGCGCGCTGCTGAGACAGCAAGCCACACATCGTACAGTGGCACCAGGGACACAGGAGCAGTCGGGGGAGAGCACCTAGGGGATCTGGAGGCAGGGGGGCCACTATAATTACAAGCGGGCAATGGAAAGGCAATACATGGGCATCTGAGGGCACACCATAAGATGGGGCAATGGAGAACAAGATGTATGTGGGGGGGGGGGGGGGGTAATACACCGTGAGCTCTTTTGGCCTGTAGCTATAACGCCAATACACCCCCCCCCCCCCAACAAGAAAAATTCCTCTTTCCTTATTCACCAATGCCCTATGTTATAGTGTGTCCTCAGCGGTAACACTGATCAGCAGCAGCCTGCAGCATCTGAGTGTCTACCTGACTCACCAACAAGATGCAGACACGTCCTTCCAGCAGCCGAAATCAATCCAGCATCCAGCTGTCCACAGCAGGAAACCTCTCCCCTTCTCGCAGGCATGTACGTACCAACGTGACGTCACATGCCTGCATCACGTCGGGGAGGGTGCCGTTGCTGCTGTCCATAATATACAGCACCAGGAGGCAGGAAGAGGAACCATGGGAACAGTGATGCCAGCACCCAAATCAGGTAATGTATGTCCCTGGCTACCTCCCTTCCCTGCCTGCTTCCTGACCTCCGCCACCTCTGCTCATGCGCTCCGCAGACAGTTATGCACTGCATGCCACAGCACTCGGCAGCCGGACTTTTCAAAGGGGGCAGTGCAAGATGCTTGGGGGCCCCTACAGACTTTGGGTCCTGGGGGCAGCTGCCCCCTTTGTCTGAATTATAAGGCAGTGTATGCATCATATGTTAGTGTGAAACTCGTGGTCGACTGGTTGCAAGTCAGTTGATGCCTATAACATATGTAAGACAAGATGGCTCAGGCGTTGGATATACAGTACTGTATAAATAAGCAGCCTAGGCAAAATGAGGAATAATGTGAACATAAACGAAAGAGGATGCAGCGTTACCACCTCCACTTTGTAAACACTGATACAAGTATCGTCACAGTCCTCCCACAGGATTGCATTGCACTCCCAGGTCTCTCTTCCCTTGTTAGCGATGATGCTCCTGGTAGAGTGTGGAGAGCAGTACAGGCTAATTTTCACTTGTAGTGTAGATTAGTGGGCCTAGCTGCAAAACTAAGGAGATGCAGATGTGGAAGTCTGTTGCGAAAATCTTAAAATTTCAAATATATGTAAACTTATACAATTAAGAAGTACTTTTCTTCCAGAGTAAAATAAGCCATACATTTTCTCCTATGTTGCTGTCACTTACAGTAGGTAGAAGAAATCTGGCAGAACTGACTGGTTTTGGACTAGCCCATCTCCTCATGGGGGTTCACAGGGATTTCTTTATTTTAAATGCACTTAGTGAATGGCAGTTGCTCCGTCCAACTGCCCCAAAAAAGTGTACAGTAAGCAGGGAGGCTGGTCAGCATCTTTGTATAAATCTTTTTCAGGAAGTGTCTATAAAGAATAAAGGTCATGCTGAGAATCCCCTATGGAGAGATGGACTAGCCCAAAACCTGTCGGTAATGTCAGATTTCTACTTCTTACTGTAAATGCCAACATGGGAGAAAAGTAATTTATGGCTCATTATACTCAGGAAGAAATGTACTTCTTATTTGTATGTGTTTTAAATTTTAAGATTTTCACGACAGTTCCTCTTTAAGGAAACATCTAGGAAATATTAAATCAGATTACTTACCTGGGGCTTCCTCCAGCCCCTGGATGCCTATGCGCCCTCGCCACAGCTCCACTTTAAGCCAGTCTCCCAGGGTCACCTCCATAACAGCAGCAGACCGTGGCATGACTAGCTTGGAGCGGAGCTGTGGCGAGGGACACATAAGCTTCCAGGGGCTGGTATCTGCTTAGATTTCCATTGTTTCATCCATCTATGTAAAACACATTAAAATACCGAGTAGAGTTGGTTTTCTTAGTCCTCATCAGTTACATTTTAGATACCTTGTTGACAATTTTATATGTAAATACTACAAATCACAATTACACATCTAATTAATCAATGCCACTTTTCTAAACCTGGCTGCAAGCAATGTATTTTACTTCGACACACAGCGTGAAACTGACAAAATATCACCCTTCTCTAATTTTTCTTCTAAAAATAAGTTACTGCAAACAGAACTTGTCAGGTCACACAGAATTAAAAGAAAAAATGCAAGTAGTAAATGGAGATTAAGTTGAATGCTGGATTAGTTTGTCTCAGCACGATTTGCTGCATAAGGAATGAGAGCTCAGAGCTACAGTATGCACATTAATACAGTTGTAACATTAAATCGCTCTTCCAAGAGTCTACAGAAAGAGGTCACTGGCAGTGGGCCAGGGGGGAGGGGCTAGCGATGGCATGCATGCTCTGTGACAAAAGTTCAGGCAGCTACAATGTCTCTCCAGGATTATCTGACAGTCATTGTTGTCCAATGCCACAGCACAATCAGCCAACGCGGCCATCCGAATGATTCCTTTTACAGTCTTTCTTGATGCTTCAGGGCTTGTTTTATACTATCAAAAGTACATTTCTAAGAGGATTAAATCAGATTTGCCTCCATGATTTTATTTGGAGTAAAAATATTTTAACTGCAGCTAAACCTGGATGAATAAAATATAGCAATGCTGTTAAAAGCCCAACTAAATCCAAATTTAGACAAGACAAAGTCTGAAAGCAAGGATGTTGATTAGTGTAAATTATAATTATGACTTCTGGCTGTTGAACTTTCAAATTGAACAATGTTCTTTGTAGCGGCGCACCTCGCCATACAGAGGAAAACAAGAGTTTGCTTTCTTAAAACAGAAAGAATTTGCGATAATTCAGGTTGGAGTGAGCTTGAGATGTCTCCCAGTGCATCACTACTGAATATATGCAAATTAACCATTGTACCCTTAGAAGCTAAACACACCTCCAGAACCGCTGGAATGCAATGATGTGTCAGCTTGTTAATTTGTACAGAGCCATAATAATCCAACATACAGACTGTTTCTGATTGTTTGATCCTCATCAGTGCATGGCATGGATTAATTTGGCTCTATGGAGTAGGGCTTGTAACACCGAGAGGTACAGATGGGCGAACAGTTTGGCTGTGTTAGCCGAACTGTTCGGGCTGCCCAATCTGTCATTTATCTATGCCTCTTACTACTTCCGGGTCGCAATGACCCGGAGTAGTACGTCTGCGCTGCCCGGCGGAGCGCGTCCTAGCGACGCGCTCCCGTTGCCGGGCACTTTCTGCGCATATGCGTGACGTCATGAGTGACGTCACGCACATGCGCAGAAAGTGCCCGGCAACGGGAGCGCGTCGCTAGGACGCGCTCCGCCGGGCAGCGCAGACGTACTACTCCGGGTCATTGCGACCCGGAAGTAGTAAGAGGCATAGATAAATGACAGATTGGGCAGCCCGAACAGTTCGGCTAACACAGCCAAACTGTTCGCCCACCTCTAGTACAGACTAACCAGCAAGCTCATGGTGAACCAGAACTTATTGGAGTGTGTGACTTATCTAGATTATTACTTCCGGTTATCAGAGTTTAGGGGCCATATGCAATTCACTTCTTCACCTGAGTTTTCTCCTAGGTGATATTTTTAAACTTGTCAATAAATTGCCTTTTAAGCCACCAGAAAGCAAGAAAATACTCAAAATAAGTTTGATAGTACTATTTCACCAACTTTTTAGTACTTTCTTAGTTGAAAAGTGCTGAAAAGTTATTTGAAATTAGACATGAAAAATTATCTCCTGGGAGAAAAGTCAGGTGAAAAAGTGAACTGCATATGGCCCTAGGTCTTATAATTAGTCAACACCCTTAAGGTGGCCACACACTATACAATCTGTCTGTAAAATCAATCACCAATTTTACTACTTTCATGTAGTATAAGAGACTAACTGAAAAATATATCCAAGTCACAGTGAATCTGTTATACTACATGGATGATGGTAAGATTGTTTAAAAATTGTACAGTCACGATTTCATAGTGTGTGGCCAGCTTTAGTCCCACCTCCTCATGAAGACACAAGGCTTCTAAGTAGTCTGACATCTGTTGTTCCTCCTACTTTGTATACCACATGATAAACCACCCTAACCAACCAAACTGAGGAAACAAGTTGTGCATTAGTTCTAAACACATCTGGCTCACCTAACAGTTATTCTGTTCAACACTGTGCTTCTATAAAGGTTTCTATACATTTATCCTGATTGCTATTAGAATTTGATTTGTGTGATTTTAGATCTTTAACCATTTGGGGACCGGCTGCCTAACCCCCCTTAAGGACCAGTCGAATTTGCATGGGGGGAGGGGGGGGGTGTGCATTTAGGGAGGTCAAGCAGCCGGATCCCTGCTGGGGGCTTGCTGGCCAGGTGTCCCCCCTGTATGCAGCAGCCTTTATTTACCTCCCAGGCTCCAGCGAGAAGCCGCTGTGGACCCCTCCGCTCCGTCCGGCATCCCTGCTCATATTGACTCTCAGTTCTGGGTCGCGGCTTGATGACGTCATCAAGCCGGGACCCGCCGCTGATGTCAGAGCAGGAAGATGCCGGGCAGAGCTGAGGTCAGTGCCAATCGTCGTGGGAACGGCAGGAAGGTGTTTGGATCCTCTTATTACCCCCCTACAACCGCATCAGTAACAGGGATCACTACGGTCCGCCGGCGATCGTAGTCTTCACATGATCAGCAATTGCTGATCACTGAGGGAAGATGTCAGCTGTCATGTGACAGCTTAATCTCCCATCTCGGGTGCACACGATCGCATCGGGAGTGAAAACGGCGGGTGGCGTAAATCCTACGCCGCATCAGGCTAAAACAGACACAAGTGCGGCGTAGGATTTACTATCGTCGGTCCCCAAAAGGTTAAAGGATACCCAAGGTGACGTGATGAGATAGACATGTGTATGTACAGTGCCTAGCACACAAATAACTAGGCTGTGTTCCTTTTCTTTTCGTTCTCTGTCTTAAAGAGTTAAACATCATAATTGGATCAGAATACAATGTGATCCTCACTGATAAGACATTACTATAAAACACTTTCCTAGCAGAAAATGACTTTTGAGAGCAGGAAAGAGATACAAAGGGTCAGTAGTTCATAGATTTTAGCTCTAGCATACTTCAATGAACGTGTGACAGTCCTGTAGGAATATCCACTCACGAATCAGCTCCAATGCCCCAATCTACCTCCACACGCTTCACCCTATGTGGCGCGTCCCCAGTTGAACGAGAGGTGAGAAGACAACACCTACCCGACTTCGGTTACACCCAGGCCTTTAGTGTGCAAGGTATTGGAGCTGAATGCAGGGTGAGCAAATAAACTTCCAGGCCTAAACAAGAACACAGAGTAGCAAAGTCCAGCAACAGTCCAGGGTCATACACGGGTAAACAGAGATATCGCAGTAGGCAGAAGAGAGGTCAAAAAATGTATCCAAGGTCACATCAGGCAGCAAACAGTCGTCACGATAATCCAAGCAATAGGTCAGTTCCGGCAGCAGACAAGGGGAGTCCAGTAACAAGCAGAGGTCGAAATCCAGATAATCCAATATAACAGCAGGTAAACAGAGCACCCAGCAAGCTAGAGCTATCACAGGCAAGTTCAAACTGTCACATCAGGCCTTAAATACAGTGGCCGGCCACACATCCATTACCCAATCAGACAGCCCTGCCTGAGTGTCAGCTGATAGACATGTCAGCTGACACTACACACAATTTCCTACCTAAGCATCAGCTGATCAAAGCTATTAGCTGACACTACTGCCTCCGGCGTCTGAGAGCATAAGGCGGGCGCATGACCACAAGTGCCCATCCCATGGACTGAGAACGCGCAGCCCTGAGAGGAGGAGAGCGGCTGGTGCTCGCCTGATCTGCGCGCAGACCCGGATGTCCCCGCATTGCGTCCAGAGAGAGAGGCATCACTGGAGCGATCAGGTGAGTCCCTGACGTGTCATTGAGCAAAAACAATAAAACAGTAAAAACTTAAAAAGTAGATTTAAATATAAAATAAAACGAATATCTGAAGTCATTTTCAGGAGGAGGAAGGATAGATACAATTGTTTATTTCATTAGTTTATTTTCACCTCTGGTGCCCTTTAAAAATAAACTGTAGCAAGAATACAAAAATGCAAGTCAGTATAATCTGTAGGCTGCAGTTTTAGGCTTGGTTCAGACATGTGACTGCTGGTGTTCGAGGACGCTGTTTACTACCGGGATCAACTGACACATTTATCTCAATGTGTTTGCTGTCATTTGCAGGCGACTGTGCAAACGTTGCAGTCAATCAAAATTTTTCAGACGTTGAACATTTCATCCCGTGACGATTGTGCTGAATGCTGAAGCCCGTGTGAACCGGCACTTACAAACAGGCTCCAGAAACACCCCAGCCCCTTATTACATGTAAAAAGATAATGCTGCCTAAATTCGAGGGTGCCCTTTGTCTTCTCCATTAACAGCATCTGATAACCATTACTGTAACATATCAATAACCAGGTTAGTTCCAGTACAGGCTTGTACTTGTCTGTAGGCTTAAGCTGCTGGCATTGGCTGCACTGAATCAGAAATAAAATAGCTGAAATGGAACTGGACAATCTAAATAATTTTGGCTAAGTTGCTACTCCCTTTAACCCATTCGCATTCCGTTGTTATCACTTGAGCAATGTTCACTTCCTATTGATTAGCCTATAACTTTATCACTACTTATCACAATGAACTGATCTATATCTTGTTTTTTCCACCACCAATTAGGCTTTCGTTGGGGGGTACATTTTGCTAAGAGACACTTTACTGTATATGCATTTTAACAGGAAGAATAAGAAAACAACGGAAAAAAATCATTATTTCTGTTTTCAGCCATTATAGTTTTAAAATAATACATGCCTCCATAATTAAAACTCACGTATTGTATTTGCCCATATGTCCTAGTTATTACACCATTAAAATTATGTCCCCATCACAATGTATGGCAACAATATTTTATTTGGAAATAAAGGTGCATTTTTTCCGTTTTGCATCAATCACTATTTACAAGTTTAAAATAAATTAAAAAAAATATAGAAATATTTCATCTTTACATTGATATTTAAAAAGTTTAGACCCTTAGGTAAATATTTACATGTTTTTTTTTATATTAAACATTTTATTTGGGTATTTTTGGGAGGGTGGGATGTAAACAATAGTTTTATAACGTAAATGTGTCTTGAGTTTTATTTTTTTTTTACTTTTAGTTGTAGTTTTTTACTTTTTGGCCACAAGATGGCGGCCATGAGTGTTTACTCTAAGAGTTAGGGCCCTTTTCCACTAGCGCGTTTGCGCTAGCTGAATCGCAAAACCGCAAACCGCTAGCGATTTTACAATCGCTACGGTTTGCTTTTTAACATAGGAATCGCGGTAGGTCATTTCCACTACCGCGATTCGTTTTTTACTTGATCGCGATCACGCCGCGGAGCGACTTTTGCCGCGATTTTGCTATGCAGTGCATAGCATAGCAAAATCGCGGCCGCAAACGTCGGGAAAACGGCGGAATTGCGATTCAGCAATCGCTAGCGTTCAGCGCGAATGCTAGCGACTGCTAGTGGAAAAGGGCCCTAACATACGCTTAGAGAGACGCATGGGGAGGCAACAGCCAGAAAAAGCGCAGCTTCCGAGAGAAGCTGTCGCTTTTTCAGCGGGGGAGAGGAATCAGTGATCGGGCACCATAGCCTAATTCACTGATTGCCTGGCTAACGAACCGTGGGCCGGGAGCATGGTTCCTGGACGTAGTTTCTACGTCCAGGAACTAAAATAGGTTAATGGACTTGAATGTTTTTTTCATAAGTTAAACTTTTTTTAAATTTAATTTGTATAAAACTTTGTAATGCTAGGTCCACACTAGGCACAGTTGCAGGATGGACACTGCAGTCCAGGATCAGGGGAAGTACCACCAGACCGCAAACTGATCAAAATGCATCAGTTTCCGTACAGTTTTTTACCCCAAAAAACGGACAGAAAACGTCTCTATCATTAGGAAGGTAGTGGGAGGATTTTTGGGCCAATAATACAGTTCAGGCTATCCGTTTTCTCATCAGTTTCTGTTGCTATTTTGCCTGTGGAGATGGAGATGCGTTTTCTCATTGCTTTTCACTACCCATCCGTGGATCCGTGGTCCGTAAAAATGCAGCAATTCCGGACCTACCGTTCAGGTTTTGAAAACGGGTCCCTGCAAACGCAGACGGATCCGTTTTTTTCTTGGGTGAGGACGGCTGCTATTTTTAATATTAGTATCCGGGACTCACTTTTTCATCAGGGCTGAAAAAACGCAGCCACGGATACGCTTCCGGACCTAGTGTGGACTGGCTCTAACTGTGCATCTTTCTGACATTCAATTTAGTGATTTTTCCTTTTTGGTTCAGTTAGTGAGAGCAAGCTCACTATGTAGAGAGTATTCTGCCTAAGGGCATGTTTCTAAACAGGAGGCATTAAAAGACAAAGGAGAAACTGCCACAAAATCCAGGTTTTGTTGGTTGGCCACACCCCCTGCTGAAAAACAGGCCTAACAGTTTTCTGCCATTGTAAGGCTCCCTGCACACTACAAATCCGTTTTGCGATTCCGATTTTCCCTGAATGCAATCAACAGAAAAACGGATCAAAAAACGCAGCATACAGTAACGATTAAAAATCGGAATCAGATGTAAAAACCGATTAAAAATTGGAATTGCATGCAGTGTGCAGGGAGCCTAAAGGTGCCCATATACTGGAACAAATATGGGTAGATTCAACCAAGGGACAAATTTATCTCTAATCGAATCTGATTAGAGATAAATATGTCTCTAATCGAATCTGTCCATACACTACAGGCCGATTCCCTTCCGATGTTAGCATGAAATCATCCGGGAATCGACTGAGCCGCCGCTGTCCGCAATGTATAAATGTGTGTAGTGCATTTATACATTACCTGTCCTGAAGCAGCTCGCCGGGTCCATCCGTCCATCTCACCGGGTAAGCCGCATACACGATAGCGGCGCATAGCGTCTGACGTCAGCTGCTATGCGCCTTCGTGATGTCAGAGCACCGCCTGCGTGTATGCGGAACCCGGAGATGGACAGAAACCGCGTGGAGGCTGACACGGACAGGTAATGTATAAATGCACTACACACATTCATACATTGCGGCGGCAGCGGCTTCGTCGTCCTTTCGCAAATCGGCCGCCGTACTACCGCGCACCTGACCAACCAACCTCGGCCCGAAATTTACCAACATGCGCGATCGACTGTGCGGCCAATTTCTGTCCCGAAATTGGTCGCTTTGTTGGTCGGGCATGCACTTGGCAGCACCAATTTTCATCCAATTCGATTATAATAATAGAATTGGATGGTCGATTGGTCGCCTAGTGTATGGCCACCTTAAGACTGCTAGGAGACTGTCATATGTGGGTGGGAGGTGTTTCATATTGCACTGGAAGGCACGGTCCTGCCTGTGCCCAGGACCGTTTCTAGGGATATGCAGCCATCCTGAGCGCTATTGGGAGGGGGGTGCTGTAATGGAGGGGGGAGCCGCAGCCAAGGCAGCCCGACCTCTCACTCCCTTCCTCTCCCCGGGTCGCCCTCCGTGCTCACCCCTCGGACTGCAGAGTGAGCATGCAGGGAAGCGTTGTAAATAGCTACTCACCTCCCAGGTTCCAATCGCCGCTCACTCACCGCTGGACTGACTCCTCTCTGCATAGCTGGGTATACACACGCTGCTTCCTGTTAAACAGGAAGCAGCATGTGTATCAGCGTCTATGCAGAGAGGAGACCGGCAGAGAGTGAGCGGCGATTGGAACCTGGGAGGTGAGTAGCTATTTACAGCACTTCCCTGCGTGCTCACTCTGCAGTCCGAGGGGGGAGCACGGAGGGCGGCCCGGGAAGAGGAAGGGAGGGAGAGGTCGGGCTGCCTTCGCTGCGGCTCCCCCCTCCATTATGGGGGGGCACCTACCTACCTAATCTAACCTATACTGGGGGGCACCTACCTAATCTACCCTATACTGGGGGAGCAGCTACCTATTTAACCTATACTGGGGGGACCTACCTAATCTAACCTATACTGGGGGCAGCTATACTGGCTCACCTATGCCTGGCTACTTATACTGGGCGGACCTATAGCTGGCTATCTATACTGGGGTACCTATTCCTGGCTACCTATACTGGGGGGCCTATACTGAGTGCAACTAGACCTGGATAACCTACACTGCGGGCACCTATACCTGGCTCCCCAGGTGGGGGGGCAATTTTTACACCCTTGCCCTGGGTGCATTTTAGCCTAGAAACTGCACTGCCTGTGCCACTTGGCCAGTCCATCACAGAGAGGAGAGGTGAAGTGAGCCATCGTATGAGGCCTTCCAGTGCTTCCTTGTTACTTATAAAGTAACTGTAATAACATAGTAAAATGTAGCAGATTATTTAGGATACCCATTTTCACCTCAACCACTTACTGCAAAATGGATGTTTAGAAATGGCCTATTTGTACACCTTTAGGGAAAATAAGGTGCTAATAAAAGCCCAACTATTCCGCTAAAGCTTACATGCAGGAGCACACATGCATGCACACAAAAGCTAGTGTGCAATTTACCCCTTTAGTCTATAGCATGAAGTGGTTAATTGTGAATAGTAAAAATAAAAAAGCATGGTTAAAAGACACACACTGTCATACAATTGTATGGCCAGTGAGTTCACATGCAGTAATATTGTGCAACGCGCATAGTGTGTGAATGCACCCTTAACCAGATCACCACTGAGGGGGTTTTCCTCTTATAGACCAGAGCAATATTCACCTTTCAGCGGACCTCCCTTTCATGCACCAATAACTTTATCACTACTTATCACAACAAAATGATCTATATCTGGTTTTCTTTCTTTAGGTGGTACGTTTTGCTAAGAATTATTTTCTTATAAATGCATTTGAACAGGGAAAATAAGAAAAAATGGAAAAAATACA
Source organism: Hyperolius riggenbachi (assembly GCF_040937935.1). Lineage (NCBI taxonomy): Eukaryota > Metazoa > Chordata > Amphibia > Anura > Hyperoliidae > Hyperolius > Hyperolius riggenbachi. The sequence continues at coordinate 279,802,449 of NC_090649.1, forward strand.
TTATTTCTCAGTTCTCGGTCATTATAGTTTTAGAATAACGTGATACTATGGATAAAACCCACAAGTTTTATTTGCCCATTTGTCCCGCTTATTAGGTTTAAAGTATATCCCCAATACAATGTATGGTGACAATATGCTATTTGGAAATAAAGGTGTATTTTTCCATTTAGCATCAGTCACTAATTAGAAGTCCATATTTTCAAAAATAACAGCAATATACCCTTCATGACACACATATTAAAAAAAAAAAGTTGAGTCCCTAAGGTAACTATGTTTTTTTTTTAAATAAAAAAAAGTGTTTTGTTAACTATGGGAGGGGAGGTAAGGGGTTAATTAATGGGGTATTTTATGTATCTTTTCCAGGGCTGTAGAGTCAGAGTTGGAGCAATTTGGGGTACCTGGAGTCGGAGTCGTGATTTCATAAACGAAGGAGTCGGAGTTGGGTGATTTTTGGACAAAATTCACAGCCCTGGTAAGTATTAGACTAAGGAGTCAGAGTCATTTTGGATCTGGAGTCGGAAGTTTCGTAAACTGAGAGTCAGAGTTGGAAGATTTTTGTACCGACTCCACAGCCCTGATTTTTTCCATTGTAGTATATGTAAGGGTCATTTTACTATTTGGCCACTAGCTATACCCCCACAGGAAGTAATGTGTGTATGTTTTTACTTCCATTTTTTTCAATGACCACAGTATCTCATTGATGCCGTTGGTCATTGATCACATGCATTTAGATCGGTTCCCATTCACTGATCTGTGTATTAATGAGCAACTTTTTTCCTAGCAGTTTTTCCTAAAAATGCATTTTTTTTTTGTAGCATACATTTACAGTCCATGTAAACGTATGCCCAGCTGTGGGGGGAGAGGCAGCCGCCATGCTGGAGGGGAATAGTAGGCAGGACGGGGGTGGCAGCGGTCAGTGGGGACATTCCCCCTCCCTCACCTGGGATACCGTCCCCGCTACCCCTCCAGATACATGCTGCAAAACTTGTTACAATGTATAATGGAGCGAGCGGGATCTTACCTACTCCTATTTCCCCCCTGTTCACGATCCGGTTCTTTTAATGAATCGATTCATTGAAAAGAGCCAAACTTCCCATCCTCTATACTTCGGAGGGCGGCATTGCAGGCAGAGACACTAGTAATGAGAAGTTCAGCTCTTTTCAATGAATTGATTCATTAAAAGAAACGCATCATGAACCGGGGGTGGGGGAGAGGAATAGGAGTAGGTAAGCTCCCTCTCACTCCCATTATACATTGTAACAAGTTTTGCAGCATGTATCTGGAGGGGTGGCAGGGATGGGGACCCAGGTGAGGAAAGTGGGGGGACGTCCCACCTTCCCGCCGACCACTGCCACCCCTGTACTGCCTGCTATACCCCTCCAGCATGGCGTCCCCCTCTCTCCCCACAGGCTGTGACACAGGAATGGATCAGTTTCTGTGTCCAAAATTTGCCTGTGTAGAGGGGGATCCGTTTACCCATTGCCTGCCATTACCCCTCTGTGTATCAGGATCCAGATCCATTGCGTGAAAATGCAGCAGATCCGGACCTTCTCTTCAGGTTTTAAAAACGGGTCCTGCAAACGTAGACAGATCCGTTTTTTGTTTGGGTGAAGACAGCTGCTATTTTTAACATTGCTATCCGTGGCTCTGGTTTTGATCAGGTTTTAAAAATGGAGCCACGAATAAGTTTCCGGACCTAGTGTGGACCAGGCCTTATGTTCACTTACCATCCTGATGTGATTAGAATCTGCCTTGTTCAGTTCTGGATTACACTTACGTAGAAATGCACAGAAAGTTAAATGTGAATTCACATATGGCTCAATATAACCATAAAGTAACCAGCTTCATGAAGAAATTGCACACTTTTGCAACAAATAAGTAAATACACACTTTGGCAACAATGAAGTAAATGCACACTTTTACAACAATTATGTAAATGTACACTTTTGCAACAATGAAGTAAAGGGTTCCACATGAAATACACATGCAAGAAAAATTCACTTTCAGAGTTGACACCAACTTGAAGAGAATTGTACCCGACAACCAATAATGGAGACAGCTGATTTTTCAGGATCATGATTTAAGGTCGCTTGTCTGAAAGGTGTTAAAATGTGCTTTAAAAATTTCCCTAGGCGTAAAAGGTGCAAGAGCAAGCAAGGTTAAGGAGATTATGCTGTGTTATATCCGACTGATAGATCAACTATTAAGAAGATTATTTGTGATGAGATCAACTGAGTAAAATCTTTTAACTGGATTATGTCCTGATGGGAGGGAACAAAAACACATAATTAGCAACCAGAGACCAGATTCTGGTTCATTTTTCCATTTCTGTGGTATAAAATTACTATGTTTCATTATAAATGTAGTATAATTCTCGAAGGACCCACAAGTCATTTAGGTCTGAATGTTGTCATTTTACTTCCAGATGGTATCAAGCACAATTGATTTAGTAAGGTGGTATGATCGACACAGGTTTCTCAAAAATATTTCTTCAGCAATGTTTATTGCTATATCTTGATTTATATACTGCAGCATAGTGACATAGGCATTTATATTTTATGCACAATTTTTCTGCTACTTAGTATTTTGCAGTTTATTTTTATTATACACAGTCCAGCTTTACTTATGTATACATATAGTTGATTAACATCTCACATTTTCAAGAAATTTTCTTTTGAAGTAAAATATAAACAAATAGGAAGTGAAAGAAAAATAACAGATTGTGAATATCTTTCCAAACCGAATCGCAAAATGCTAATCTCTTCTCATTTTGCCATTAAATGATCCTGATTATTTTTCATTTGAAGCGGATTTAAACAACATATTAGATTTTGGGCTACAGTGAGTGACAAAATTCATGAATTATTCAATACAATGTGTAAGCATGGTATGCTATATAGAACTGCATAGTAATGATAATAATATATACTTCAATAAGGCAGATTTTACAGAGGTTGCTCTCATTATGCTGGCTATATACCACGACTGCCATCTTGTGGCAGCCAGTAGAAACAGTTCACACTACTACATATTTATCACAGACATTTAGAAAATGTTTCTATAAAAAACATATATAATGCGGTTACTATAATACAGTGTACTTATACTTTTCCTGCTGACTAGCCTTTGTTCACACGTAAGGAGGAAGTTTAAAGGAAAAGAGAGGAAGTGTTGAATATTACAAATCTGGGTATTAAGCAAAACAATTGTACAATGTCAGTGTTGCTCTCAATGATACTGTGGGATGCTGCAGCTAACTGAGATATGGGGTTCCTTCTAGACCACAATAAGAAAAGATTAAAATAGATAATAAGCTCTTAAAGTAAACCTGAGATGAAGTAAAAGAAGACATTTATACATAGCTGGGGCTTCCTCTACCCCTCTTCAGGCTGATCGCTCCCTCGCCATCCTCCTATGCCGTCCAGATCCTCCACTATAGATCCCGATAACCCAACCAGAGCCGCATGTGTACTCCCCATCGCATCCCCTTTACCGAGAGGGTTCTGTCTGTGGGCGCATGACGTTCCCAGCTGCGGAAGTGCGATGGGGGAGCACGCGCAACCAGACTGCGCCAAATGGATGGATAAACAGAATCCATAGCGGAGGATCCAGGTGGAAGAGAACGACGGCACGGGTCCGATCAGCCTGAAGGGGCTGGATGAAGCCCCAGGTAAGTAAAAATGTCTTCTTTTACTTCATCTCAGATACCCTTTAAAGTGGTTGGGAACCTAAACCTAAAAAAAAAAAAAATCAACCAGATACTCACTAAAGGAAAGGGAAGGCTCTGGGTCTTATAGAGCCTTACCGCTCCTCTCCTTGTCCCCATTCCAGCGCTGGCTCCCCTGATAGCAGTATTCAACAAATTTGGTCAAATACTCCTCTCTCTGCTGCTGAAGGAGTCTTCCAAAGTCTTCGGGAGCCTGAGGGCTCCCAAAGACAGGCCTCTCCATACTGCGCACGCACGAGCACGCTCTCTCGCCCACTCACGTATGCGCAGTATGGAGCCGCCCATCTTCGGAAGCACTCAAGCTCCTGAAGACTTCTGAAGCCTTTCGGCGGGGGATTCAAACGCAGAAGCCAGTGAGAGGAGCAGGAAGGCTCTATACTAGGACCCAGAGCTTTCCCTCTCCTTAGGTAAGCATCTGATTTTAAGATTTCCATTAGCTTTAATGAACAATTGTAACCTGTAATACACCTTATTGCATATTATTATTTAGTATTTATATAGCGCCGACATATTATGCAGCGCTGTACAGTGTGTATAATATATATATATATATATATATATATATATATATATATATATATATATATATATATTGCATATAATGGAATTATATGCCATAAGGTGCAATAGAGGGGACAATTGTGGATTAAGCGCTTACCAAGTAACTGTTTTAATTCTGGGGTTTGACCATTCCAAAACAATAATGGTATTCTGCTTTAGGCTTTGTTTACACATTTCCCCGTGCATTTTCCAACAGTCATCTTGTGTGGTGGTATCTGTTACAATGTGTGAGTTTGAGGACGCAATGCAATAGAATTCTACGAGAAGACTTCTGCATCATCCACAAAAATGTTCCAAGATTAGCTATAACACACTACAGTATATGCCAAAATGTACTGAACCTCTGATGTGAACAGTAATATGGAAGTCTATGGAAGTTATATTGCCATGAGGATAGCACAACATGCCCAGTGAATCAGAACAGACAGCCCCACAGACACCATTAACAAGGATCTTTTAGGAATACGGCGAGAAAATTCAGAAAATGGGTGGGAATCAGTGACGATCTCCTGGAAGATACCTGGAAATAAAGGTTATTGATAAATCTAACCTGGATTCTTCCAGTTATATTCCAGGTGCTGAAAGAGCTGATATTAAACTGGTTCATACTACATAAATGCATTAGTTTTGTTTTTATTGGATTCTCATTCTTTTTCAGAACTTGCATGTATAATGATAAGCAGAACTCCCTTTTTAACACCATTAATCTGCATCTTCACAATCAAAATGTTTTCTGTTTTCTGCAAAATCAGATTTCAAAAGCTACAAATATCAGTCAATGAATATATGATGGCTTATTACTGACATGTACATTTATACCTCGAATACCTCAAACAAAAGTGGCATGGCATTATTTTAAAGAAAACTTCACTTCATACTCAAATCTTTTTCTCCCCAGTGGTTCAATTCTAGACGTAGAAGTGACCACAACTTCTACTTTGTTTTTATAGAAAGCAGAGGAGCAACAATTGAATACCGACTCATTTCCGAGACTTACTGTATATAACAGGCTTTGCTGGGTTCTATCCTGTAACAGGATAAGGTGCAGCCATCAGATAGTTCACGTTTAATGTAGAATAATATGGAAGAACAGATCATCTGAAGATTTCCAACCCGGGCATGAACATTACCTCTCAGAGTGGTAACCTAAATACAGCTCTTTTTCACATTGAAACCAGGTTTACTGCCTACTCCTATTTTAGTATTTGTATAGCGCCAACATCTTTTGCAGCGCTGTACAGAGTATATTGTCTTGTCTTAACTTCCCCTCAGAGGGGCTCACAATCTAATCCCTACCATAGTCATACCTTTATACTGTGTAGTGTATGTATCGTAGTCTACGGCCAATATTTAGTCCATTAACTTATATGTATGATTTTGGGATGTGGGAGGAAATCTGAGTGCCCAGAGAAAACCCACACAGATGCAGGGAGAACATACACCCTCCTTGCAGATATTCCCAACTGATGCAAACAACTTAAAAAAAAAACCTGAAGGGACAGGAATACATACAGTATCTCACAAAAATTACATTTTTGTAAATATTTTATTATATCTTTTCATAGGACAACACTGAAGATATGACACTTTCACACAATGTAAAGTAGTCAGTGCACAGCTTGTACAACTGTAAATTTACTGTCTCCTCAAAATAACTCAACATGCAGCCATTAATGTCTAATCCGCTGGCAAAAAAAAAGAGAGTAACCACTAAGGCTCAGTCCACACTTCTGCAGAACAGAAAAGGAACGCTGTCCATTCTGAATATGATTTGCGCAAATACACCGTTCCGCGTCCTCAGCGTCGCTACATCGGCCCGTACACATCGCCGCTGCTCGTCCCATGCTCGGCCCCTTCAGCCGCACCGGGGGCCAGCACAAGCATGGCTCTCCATATTCAACATGAACCAATGAGAACTCTCCCTGTTGCAGAGGATTCAGCTTAATGGAGAATCCCCACCCACCGGGCTGTTCAGAATGGACCGAGCGGCATCATTGGACGGCGGGACACGCAAGTATTTTGTCATGGCAGCTGCATGGATGCGACGGAAATGCGTGGCACGGATGCGGCGACTAGCCTAGTGAGAACAGACAGTCCGGGAAAAAGTGCATAGTCCAGGCTCTATGTTCAGTCTTGCATCCTGCAGTACACAGATCATACACGGATCCGTGTTTTTAACAAGTTGAAGCAGGTCCTATTTTTAACATAGGATCAGCTTCCTGCGTTTTGGAGGAGCTTTAAAAACGTATCTCACGGATGCGTGTTTAAAGCAAGTGTAAATTGAACCTAAGTGAAAAATGTCAAAATTGTGCCCAGTTAGTTAATCTTTTGTATTTTGCCCACCATTATTTTCCAGCACTGCCTCAATTCTCTTAGGCATGGAGTTCACCAGAGCTTCACAGGTTGCCACTGTATTTTACAATATGCTTCTGCATACGTGATGCAGAAAGTGATTGCAAGCGAGTGTCACTTCCTGCTTGGCTGGTGGCCAGACAGGGAACACCGTGTATTAATGCGGTGTTCCTTGAAGGCCTGTTTTTGGTGGTGCGGCAGAAGCAACGCACCGCATCACTAACGCTGGTTTGCAGTGTGAAACCAGCTTAAAAAAAATATTTAGCATTATTATTGTTGTGTATTTATATAGTGCTTACATCACATCGCTTTACATAGTTATTTTGTTGTTTGTTCTATAGATTTAGTACTAAAACTAATTTCCTAAAAGTATTTTACTTTTGCACTCAAATATTAACTAGATGACACCAACACAGTATATTCACATCTTGTTTGCCAGCAGCTATGCCTGCCAGCTAGCACCTGCCTCTGCTCAATACCCATTTCAAATGCATAGAAAATAGAACACTATCTTTGCACATAAACTGTGCCAGATCAAAAGTCTCTCTGCTTACAGTATAGCCGAGGTGACGTGACATGATGAGACAGACATGCGTATGTACAGTACCAAGCACACTATTAACTATGCTCTGTTCCCTTTTTTTCTTTCTCTGCCTGAAAGAGTTAAATATCAGGTATGTAAGTGGCTGACTCTGTCCTGACTCAGACAGGAAGTGACTACAGTGTGACCCTCACTAATAAGTAATTACAACTATAAAACCCTTTCCTAGCAGAACATGGCTTCTGAGAACAGGAAAGAGATAAAACGGGTCAATAATTCATAGATTTTAGCTCTGGCATACCTCAATGAATGTGTCATTGAGCAAAAACAATAAAACAGTTTAAACTTAAAAAGTAAATTTAAACAAAATAAAACAGTGGAATATCTTAAAAAGTCATTTTTAGGAGAAGGAAGATCAATACAATTGTTTATTTCATTCGTTTATTTTCGCATCGGGTGTCCTTTAAGTATATTCCAAAGGTACAAGTCTCTGATGTTCTAGCGATCTGATGAATAAACCAAACTCTAAAGCAAGAAAAAGGACAAAAAACAAAAATGGAAATGTGCACAGTGTGAAACAGACTGGCAATGGCCATATGGAAAGTTCTCACCTGGTGTGTTGGCCTATTTGTAAAAAAACAGCTTGTAACTGATTCAGGATTCCTTGTGGGGAAGTAAGGCAGGGGTATGGCCGTATAAGAGACTGAGGAGTAAATTGTAAATTGTAAAGGTTTGCAATGTAAACTTAATAGTGAAAAACAGCCACTTAAAGCACTATGCCTTATCTCAGTGCTTTAGGTACTCCTGCTTTACAGTTGATATGGACCTGGACAAAGACAGATGAGAGTGCACCACTACATTATCAAAGAGGAAGAGAAAGATCTTGGTAAATGTACATAGAAGACCTCCAGTACATGGGAACATTTTCATTTAGCACTTTTTGTGCCACGTCAGGTACTCTTTATTGGCTGAATAAGAAATCACCCTTAAATTCAGGTGTAGGAATCTCACACAAAAAAAATTCATAAAGGCAAAAAAGGCATTTAATAGATCAGTATAAGACATGAAATGTAACACATTCATCTTAAATACTATTACATAAAGCATGGCGAAGATAAGAAATGTTGCTCCATAATTAGAAAACTCAATACAACCTGCCAGGAAAACGATACCGTTTTACAATAAATACGGTCCATGCCAAGTGCTAAGGGGGTAGAATCAGAAGTCTCTTGTCAAGAAAAGGTGAGCGAGGCATACTCTACTTCCATCTTTAAAATACTGCATCCCGAATGTCATCCTGACAGTTCAGGGGTTACTTGGCTGATCTGACTTCACACTGTAAGAAGGGGGGGGGGAAGTTAAATATATGTATGGTCAAAAATAATATCTATAGAACTGTACAACATTTTTTCTCCACTGTAATCCTTAAAAGGTATCCGAAGTGACATGATGAGATAGACATGTATGTACAGTGCCGTACAGTGTCAGAACATAGCTTCTGAGTGCAGGATAGAGATAAACGGGGTAACTTGTACATAGATTTTAGCTTTTGGGACACTGAACAACTGTATTAGTCATTTGTGACAATACAACATTAAACATACTTTTTTTTTTTAGCAGATACACAGAAAACAAAACTGTGGGATTCAAATTTTTTTTAGTAGGTGCATAGATTGACAATTGTTTATCTCAGTAGTATATCTTCACTCACCATTACAGCTTAATCAGGCTAAAGATTTAATAGTTCATTATTATTATTAACATTTCTTCCTTTAAACCAGGCTTTCTCAACCAGGGTTCCTTGAGGACTCTGCAGGGGTTCCTTGGCATTTTCCCCCATCGTGGGGGAAGTATAATAGAGCACACTATAATAGAGGGTACTGTAATAAGAAGCACTAAATTGGGGCATCAGGAGATGGTATAATGAGTGGCAGTGTAATGCGGGTAGTGAAATAAACAGCCACACATACTTTTAAAGATCATGTCTCCTGCAAAATAAATGCAGGGGTTCCTCGAGACCAAAAAATTGTTTGCAGGGGTTCCTTGAGATCCAAAAGTTATTTGCAGGGTTCCTCCATGGTAGAAAGGTTGAGAAAGGCTGCTTTAAACCATGCAATTTGAGCTCGGAAATCAATGTACTTTGATTTCAGTATAAATAATCCTTAGAGTACCTAAGCTATGAGGGGTGGGTTTGCAGGGTTACATACTCGTCCTGGTGTCTTCCCTCCTGGCAGGTTATCGCTCCACATCATCAATCATGTAGAAAAAGGCACTCCACAGGCTTCAAACTTTCGTTTGTTTATTGAGCATGGACACATACATGTTACGGGTCACCTGACCCTTCCTCAAGTGTACCATCCCACACAACTCCACCCTATATATAGGACTGCCCATCCAGGTAGTCCCACCCAAGTGTAACACATCATTAGCATGCATAATAGACAATATATACAATTCCTATACAGGGAACTACTATACCGTCTACCCTGCAATAAACTGTGGAGGGGTCATCAGTATTTCCCGCAGCAAATATAATCCCACCAGTTATTCTTTCCTGAAAAGAAATCACAGAAAGCACTTATAGCTTACATATTCATTCAGGCCCCTAGGGCTCACACAATCCAATTTTCTTATCCACTCCACTTCTTTGCGGAGCAACACCTTTTCTCTATCACCCCCCGGATGTTAAATGCAGTGCCATTGACACGTTTGAGTCAGTTGTTGCAAGTGAGGTTGCCAAAGTGTTTGAAAGTGCCAAACAGAAGAGGTTTAGAGATAATTTGTCCCCTAATGAGAGACATGCCTTAAAGTCATTGTCTGGGAATAAAGATATATATATTACGAAAGCTGACAAGGGTGGGGCAACAGTGGTCCTGGATAGGACATCTTATGTGGCAGAGGCAGCTGGCCGTCCCGGGGCATTACAAACTTTGTGATTACAATCCCACTTGGGAAATCAAAAGAAGGGTTGATGTGATGGTCAATGAAGCCCTTTTATTAGGGACCATTGACAAATCCATAGCTACCTTTCTAGTAACTGATCATCCACAGGTGCCCGAGTTGTACCTTTTGCCAAAAATTCACAAGAGTTTGGTTGATCCCCCGGGGCGCCCAATTGTCTCGAGTATTAATTCTGTGCTGTCCAAATACATTGATTCCTTTTTACAGCCTCCCGCGGAGAAGGTTCCAACTTGTCTCAAAGATACAACTGATCTATTAAATAGATTGAATGCATTTGAGGATGTACCTGATGATTTGTTGCTCTGCACGTTGGATGTTCAGAGCCTGGTCACCTCCATACCCCATGGTGAGGGGATGGAGTGTATTCAGAATAGGCTGCTGGAAACCAATATGCATCACAACAAGATTTATTTTTTGATTGACTGTCTAGAATTGGTGTTAAGACAGAATTACTTCCAGTTTGGAGACAAATATTATGTACAAACACAAGGTACGAGTATGGGGTCCCCGGTGGCACCATCTTATGCAAATTTGTTTTTAACTGACTTGGAGAATTGTATGTTCATTCAAAATTCAGCATATGAGCAGCAGCTATACGGATACTTCAGATACGTGGACGATATTCTCATATTATGGCGCGGGACAGAGAGTTCTTTCAGAACCATGGTGGAAGATGCAAATCACATGCACCCAACCATAAAATTTACCGCTGAATGCTCTAACATGAGCATTGATTATTTAGACGTGACTATTTCGAAAAGCGACGGGAAATTTTGTACTAAACTTTTTAGGAAACCGACGGAGAGGAACAATCTCTTGAGAATGGACAGTTTCCATGACGACCGTTTAAAAAAAAAAGTATACCCAAAGGACAATTTTTAAGGGCACGTCACATCTCGTCCACAGATTCTGAGTATCGGGAAGCTGCTGCCCGACTGATTATTAATTTTGAGGAGAAAGGTTTTGAAAGAGCTAGTCTGGTTAAAGTGAGGAAGTGGCCACAATTGAGCGAGAATCATTATTGAGACCAAGGGGTAGAAAGTCAAAAGACAGGAGCAGAATACCTTTTGTTCTCCACTATGGACATTTGTCCGGGAGAATTAGAGCGATTGTATGCAGATATTGGCCAATCTTGCAAAAGGATGTTGATTGTGGAAGGTTGTTCAAAGATTACCCCTTATTTGCATATAGGAGAGATAGAACAGTTGCTAATCAGGTGTGCAAACGTGTGGTTGATAAAACACCCGCGTTAGCGGGGCGAAGGGGAACCCACGCATGTTGCTCGTGCAATTGTTCTGCTATTATACGTGGGGAATATCTGTCTCACCCCCATACGGGTCAGAGAGTTGCGGTCAAGGGATGTTTTAATTGCAATACGACCCACGTGGTTTATGCACTTAAATACCCTTGTGGACTCGTTTATGTGGGTGAGACAACCCGAAAGGTGATAGAGAAAAGGTGTTGCTCCGCAAAGAAGTGGAGTGGATAAGAAAATTGGATTGTGTGAGCCCTAGGGGCCTGAATGAATATGTAAGCTATAAGTGCTTTCTGTGATTTCTTTTCAGGAAAGAATAACTGGTGGGATTATATTTGCTGCGGGAAATACTGATGACCCCTCCACAGTTTATTGCAGGGTAGATGGTATAGTAGTTCCCTGTATAGGAATTGTATATATTGTCTATTATGTATGCTGATGATGTGATGTCAATTATGCATGCTAATGATGTGATGTTACACTTGGGTGGGACTACCTGGATGGGCAGTCCTATATATAGGGTGGAGTTGTGTGGGATGGTACACTTGAGGAAGGGTCAGGTGACCCGTAACATGTATGTGTCCATGCTCAATAAATAAACGAAAGTTTGAAGCCTGTGGAGTGCCTTTTTCTACATGATTGAAGATTGTTGGTCAGCAGGAGTGGTGTACCTGCAGTGAAAAGTGCACCGGCTAGTGCTGCCTTATCCAGGTGGCTGGACTGATTTCCAAGGTGACTATTGAACTGTATCGCTCCACATCCTTCACAGAATGGGCCTTGGTGATTTATTTCCAAAACTGCTGCCAAGGCACTGGCCCCCAGCTTAATAGCTGATGCCTAATTGGTGGCTGCCGAGCTGGGGGTGGGCCACGGCGACGCAGGCAGAGGTCTTCAAAGAACTTCAGCAGTCTTCAGAAACGTGGCCGTGACTGCACAGCCGAGGAGGGGGCAGAGCGTCACCTGTGACCCGAAGATGTCAGGACAGATGACTATTTAACCCTGCAACACCCCCCTCCAGATTTCTACAGTTCTTATCTCCTTCAAGAGGCATATCTCCTGTGAGCTTATGGTATCCATCTGATTAGGGCTAAATGAAAAAGCAAATTTGATTAAATCCTATAAAAGCAATTTTAGACCATACATAAACTAATTGCAATACGAGTTTTCCTTATAGGATACATCTAGTAAAAATGTGTAAAAACACATACCTACGGCTGTCAGCCCTGTCCAGCAGGAATGAGTCGCGTCCTCCTTTTCCCCTTGAAATGCTCTGTATTTGCTCTATTTGGTCTGGTCTGGGCCTCGACCAGAGGTGGGGGCCTGAGAACCAAAAATATTCCACCTCACGCCTGCGCAGTTCGAATCTGTTTCTTCAGTGTCCGCTCACATGTGTTCAGTTAATGTTTCTGTATAAACTGTGACTGTATGTGGCCAATCCTAGATTCAAACTGTGCAGGCGTGAGGTTGAATACTTTTAATTCACAGGCCCCGACCTACGTAGTTGGGGCCCGGACTGAATAGGGCACATACGGGGCGTTTCGGGAGGCAAAGGAGGAAGTGATCCAGCTGGACAGGACAGCCAGCTGTAGGTATGTGTTTTTATACATTTTTGCCAGATGTATCCTTTTTTGATTAATTGTAATTAGATAATGCAGGGGGGTGGCAGCAGAAACAAAAGATTTTTTACAAAACGGTACATACAATTTAATGTGGAACTATACTTTCCAAATAAAACGGCTGCCCAAAGTGGTTATTCCTCCATCAAAGCAGACTATAAAAAAAGATAAATTGCACTCACAAGTTATGTAGTAAAAGTTGTGCTTACACGATTCCCTGACATGCTACAAAGACTTACACTTTAATGAAAGATTTGGAAAAAGGTGAGGGGAGACAGGGATTGTGAAGAAATAGTCAGTGAGATACCAAGATACAGTTTATGATTATTCTGGACTAAAGAGATGCTATTCATTCAAACTGTTGCACATTTTATGCAGCTTAGAAATGGACCAAATGCAGTGGCTGTTACATTTGATTGGTCCATTTCCAAGCTACCAAAACTGCGCATAAGATCAGAATTATCAGCATCTCATTGACCATCCCTATTCTGGAATAAACTCTCAAAACATTAATGGGCACAACCACAGAGAGAAAATGAGGTTCAGAAGCAGGGGACAAAGACTACAACAGGCATGCGTCACAAAAATGAATTACAGACAATAAGTGCAAAATAGTGGCATTTAAAAGTAAGGCGTCAAATGTTAGTCTTAGTACTGGTGTGTAACATCTTGAGCTACTGCTGCTTTTTTTTTTTTTAATTCTTTATTTAAACCGGTACTACAGGATAAAAAGTGGTGTCATCATTGCATAGGACATAATAGATTTGCTATAGCCAGATCACAGTTACCTACCTGTATTTCTAAAACAGTGTTCACGCATTCTACATTTTCTGTTCATTAGCTCCAGTGGTCTTCCCTATGTGAGCTAGACCTCAATTTCCTGTGACATCTCATATCCAGTCCAACCCTTTTATCTTGTTGAGCATTTGAATCAGTGCATATGATAGGAATTTGAACCAGTGTGAGCATGTCCTAAAGCTTTGTGCAGCAGTACCTCACTGGGTGACCCTTTGTGCTGCATTTTGTCCCCAGGAGGGATGGACAGAGATTTTGATTGAAAGTAGAAATATACCAATAAGCCACAGCATAAGTAATAAAGAGCAGTGTGACACAATGAGACTTCTTAGCAGAGATGTGTTGTTGCCAGGGATGCTCTTAACTTCGAATTCGGATGAAATTCGAATAGGGTTATTCAAATTTCATCCTACTAATTACAGCAGCTGTGTGGGTGGCCGAGGGAGGGTTAATCTTAGCCATCAGGCGTCTTCTTCGCTCGTCCCTCGGCGCCTCCCACGCTGCGTTCCAATCCGTCGGTCACGTGATTACATACACTTCCTCCTTCCGGGTTGAAGGAGGAAGTGTATAGTCACGGGACGCCGGATTGGAACGCAGCGTGGGAGGCGCCTAGGGACGAGCGAAGAAGACGCCTGATGGCTAAGATTAACCCTCCCTCGGCCACCCACACAGCTGCTGTAATTAGTAGGATGAAATTTGAATAACCCTATTCGAATTTCATCCGAATTTGAAGTTAAGAGCATCCCTGGTTGTTGCCTCTTTCAACTGACTGTATACTTTGTCCTCTCTAAGTTGTGTGCAAAGTGGCTTCATTTCAGTAAACAGGCTGAGGAAGCTTCTCAGATCAGGGAAACCCCACAGACATCAAGGTAGCAGAAAGAGATGATAGTTTGCACACTTCCCCCAAAACAACACAGTGAGAGTTGTCACTGACCATTTCTGTATGAGCCTCAAGCGGGCCGAGTTGTAGTCAAAGCGCACAGTTGTATTTGATTGTCAAGTCATTTACACTGTTACATAAAAAAGCCATAAGGAAGAAATTAAAGTTATTATGGGGTCAATGATACTCCAGAATGTACAATATAACAGTATATGTAAAAAAATCATCTCATTAACTGGAGTTGTTCTTTAATAGTAATAAGCGCGATGATCTGAAGTGTACATTGCTAACTGCCTAGAAGCACAGTAACAAATTCATTTGATTCTGGCCTTAGCTGATTTTTGTTGAACAAAGACTGAATGGTAAGCCTGCTGTTATTTTGAAAACATATGAATAATTTAACCACTTCACTTCCAAGGTTTTTTTTCCCCCTTAAACACCAAAGCAATAGCGTTCCTCCCATTCATTTGCCTATAACTTTATTACTACATCTTTTACAACGAAACAAACTATATCTTGTTTTTTCGCCACCAATCAGGCATTCTTTGGGGGGTACTTTTTGCCAAGAATTATTTTATTCTATGTGTGTATTAACAGGAAAAATAAGAAAAAAAAATTAATTTCTTCTCAGTTTTCGGCCATTATAGTTTTAAAATAATACATGCTACCGTAATTACAACACACACACTGTATTTGCCCATTTGTCCCGGTTGTTGCAACGTTTAAAAATTTTCTCTAGTACAATGTATGGCACCAATATTTTATTTGGAAAGAAAGGTGCATTTTTTCAGTTTTGCACCCATCCCTAATTACAAGCCCATAATTTAAAAAATAACAGTAAAATACCCACTTGACTTACATATTAAAAAAGTTCAGTCCCTAAGGTAACTATATATTTTCTTTTATTGTAAAGGGAGTGTAAAGGGCGTTAATTTAAAATGTAAAAAAAAAGAATCAAAATAGGTATTGTATCGAAAAAAAAAAATGTAGATATATTACTATTTGGTCACAAGATTTCCTCATGGCTGACTTCCTTATGCGTAGCATAGTGATGTGTGGTCGGTCTTTGTGAATGGCGGCGCTGTCACACGGGGACTTAGATCATAATTGGTCTCCTGGCTAACGATTCGCATCGGTAACGATTGCGGGAGCATGCGTTTGGGGGGGCTTTTGACACTGGTGTGTTGGACATCCGGGGGTGGATTGGGCGGCGAGCAGGAGCACGGTTTACTGAAAAGGGACGTAGATACTTGTGCCGGAGAGCGGAAGTGGTTGAGGCAAACCTGAAATGAGAGACGTATGGAGGCAGCCGTATTTATTTCCTTTTAAACAGTTGCCTGGCAGTCATGCTGATCTTTCTAGTACCAGTAGTGTCTGAATCACACGTCGAAAACAAGCATGCGGCTTGAGATAAGACAGCTGATCTACAGTGTTGTTCAGGGTCTATGGCTTATGCTGGGCATACACGGCTGCTGGGAGGATTATCAATCGAGCCTAATGGCTCGATTGATAATATCCGACGTGTCCGATACCCCGCCAGATCGATCCGGCTCGATCCGGCGCATAATCGCAGCCGTGTATGCCCGGCATTAGAGGCGGAGGATCAGAAGGACAGCCAGGCAATTTGCATTGTTTAAAAGGGTATAAATAGGTCAGCCTCCATACTCCTCTCCCTTCATGTGTTCTTTAAGTGTGAAATTAAATTTTAGGTTTGATACCTACCTGAGTAGAGAGAAGGCTCGGGAAAGTATACAGCCTTCCTGTTCCTCCACCCAACCTGCAGTTCCTCAGCTGTATGCCAGAAAAGCCACCTGACCTACTCGGTCGAAGAGCTCTTCGGCACTACTCGTATCCCAAATAGTTCCAGGGACGAGTACATCTCTACTGCACATGCATAGGTTTGGACTCGTGAAATGTGCAGTAGCATTACACATGTCCTCAGAACTACTCAGGGACACAAGTAGTTTTAAAGAGCTGTTCGACCTAACAGCTTTACCAGCTGATAGCGCTGGAATAAACAGGCCGCAAAGAGGAACCGGAATGCTCTATATTATCCAGAAGCTTCCCACTACTTAGGTAAGAATCAAACCCTGAAGTGAATTTGCATTAAATTGTATTAAAATTGATGGACAAGGAACTGTGGCATTGGAGTGTCAAGTTTTGCTTTAATTAGAAACTCCAATACATCACATCAGTGCTTGACAAGACTTTTTGTAATTTAATGGTGTGGGAAATAACAGCTGTTTCCAACCGCCAAAAAAGCAGCATCTCCCTCCACAGACATCACTTGCCAGCACTAAAGATGTCACCATGTGATAGATTTCAGAATGTAAATCAGGAAGAGAAAAGATTTTACAACGGGCAAACACTGACTAAATCATTTATACACACTGTAAAAATTAGGCATTTTTTCATTGTTTTCTTTTCACTGCATTTTTCTCTTTAAAAATACTTCTCATGTTGCTGCATGAGTAGCTAGATGCACAAAGCAGAAGCTTGTAACTCATTTCCAGCACCTGGAATAATCAACCGACTGGCAGCAAACCTGGACACTCCCATACAACAGTCTCTGAAAGGAACTGTGTTTAACATGCATTTCACTGGTTTACTTGTAATTAAGCTGCAATAAGGTTGCAGCTAAACTGTTTGGGTTGTCTTTTTCTTAGCAATAATGGAATTTCACTTTATAACCAAACTTTCTATTCTCTATATTAAGTGGCATGGCATGGACTGCCACGTACCCTTCTTGAAGAAATGCATTAACTGCATTCCAATGCTGAAAAAAGTGCACTTATTTTTGAACATGGTGACCACTTTCCTTTTGTTCGTAGGAGTAAAGGATGAGGTAGGGTACTTTTGTTTAGAACGTGACTAACAAAATTTGCTTTAATTTGAAAAAGAATTAAATACCTTTTTGTGTCCATTTTTTCCACGGTGTTGTCCTTGGATTTATCATCTTCTTTCAGGTCTGATAAAAGATAAAGCAAACCAGTTCTGATGGCTTTTGTATATATAATTGAAAGTCTTTGAGGACTAGCACCCCTGCCTTCCTCCCCACACCCTTGCCCAAAATCTTTTTAATGGGCCATAGCATGATGCTCATAGTAGAGATAGAACACAAAGGAAAACGTCCACATTTTTTTTAACACCTTATCAATGTTCATAGCCTCATACTTACGGTAACTCCTCCAATTCTTTCTAGACCCTCAATCCGTGATTACCCCAAGGTATCCACACTGCTGAGCTCCCTTTTCCTGCACTATGCATGTTACAGGGCCAGAGTTAGGACACC
The DNA here is from genome assembly GCF_040937935.1 of Hyperolius riggenbachi. Classification (NCBI taxonomy): domain Eukaryota; kingdom Metazoa; phylum Chordata; class Amphibia; order Anura; family Hyperoliidae; genus Hyperolius; species Hyperolius riggenbachi. The sequence continues at coordinate 279,820,429 of NC_090649.1, forward strand.
TATGTTTACCTGGGTACTTCTGCGCAGTATAGGTGACTAAGCATAAGAATGCATTCTTCTGTGAACTAAAACCCTGGCTTTTAACTTAGCTGTAGGGATAACAGTGGTGCCTAGATGAGTGAATCTGTGAATGCATTTGTTTGAACATTTGCATGCGAGAGTGCGAAGGGTTAATAGAGTTTTGCTGTTTTCTGACCACACCCCCTTCAGCACTGCCCTTTCCTTAATAACTTATTTAATGTCCTAACTAGAGGCAATGTGCCTGGATATATGTATTTTTTCCCTGCCAGCAATAAAGACGCCATGCGATTAATGTCAGAATGTAAATAAGGGACAGGAAAGATTTTACAATGGACTACCATTGACTAAATCATTTATAAATATTAGTTAAGCACTTTTTTTCATTATGCTATTTTCACTGGAATTCCTCTTTAAGTGTACCCGAGATGAATATAATGGCTGTATTTATACTTACCTGTGGCTTCCTCCAGCCCCATAAGGTGCACGGGTCCCCTGTTCTAATTCACCCCCCCCCCTTTCCGCTGGTAATCTGGCCCCAGTCAGCTAACTGGGGGGAGCTGACAGACTACAGGGGGGTTGGATGATGTCCCAGGTAAGTAAAACTACTTCTGTTCCCCCATTCTCTGGTACACTTTAAGAGGCAACAACTATGTTTGTAGCTTCTGGCACAGTTTGATAGTCCTCTCTATTAATATTCACTGACTACGAGGAGTCTGGATACAGCACTGTCTCTTTGATAACAGGAATCCTGGACTTCTTTGCTGCCTGTACTCTAGGTATTCTTATAATTTAAATTTCAATTGGCTCCTGATTAGTGCAAGGAACTGGAGTTTAGAGGTGGTGCACACAAGTGAATGAGACATGGAGCCAGTGTAGTCAAGCAGTAGAGCACTGACTTCGCAAGTGTATGCACCCTAGTTTACTATAAGTATAGGCACAGAGCAATAGCTTAACCACACAAAGGGTTAAGAGGAACCCAAAATGAATATAAAATTAGGTTAAAAACAACTAAAATGAAATAAGAGAATTATTGTCTTACCTCTGTGACAAGACTAATTTAACAGTTTATTTTGCACTGGCAACGCTTAATAGTTTATACTGCACAAACCTTGACTGGCACGCCTTATCTTAAAAACGGGGTTTAATTACCGGTATAATGCAAAGTACATTGTATTAACGATGACGATCTTCTGAAAAATATTTAAGTAAAGGCACAGTGACACTTTAGGGTCGAGCACCGGTTATCAGATACTGAACAGATGATACACTGTGCCTGACCAGCACTAATCTGTGTGCACTACTCCTAGTCTTGTACTGAACGATTAACAAAGCTTATTTTCAAAATGGCCCAAAGCTGGTGACTGTTGCTAGCATCTCAAAGAGTACCAGGCGTGTGCAAGTTACCCTTAGGGCCCTTTTCCATTCATAAAGTGATGCGAATGTGGCTACCTAGCCACATCGCACACTTCCGTTGCTGAAGTGAATTGAGGAGATGGGACGCGGGTGCGGGCGGATGCGGCTGTGCGAGAATCTGCAGCATGCTGCAGATTCTCGGATCGCTCCACACAACATGCACGCAATGTAAACTGTTCCATTGCCGTCCATGTGTTTCAGGACACCCGCGGTGCAATGTCTAATGGAAACGGGCCCTTAAGGGGTAGGTTGTAGTAGATGAATACACAAAGATGGTCAGATACTGAAAAGGCTGTGCTCATTGACGTAACACATGAAGCAAAAATTCCAACCTGATTTTTTGTCATCACTCTCTTTTTTGTCCTCTTCAAGCCTTGCTTTTTTGGTTCCCTTTTTGTGATCTGTGATGTTACGCCTTCCTCCTTCGCCTTCATCCTCGGAGTCTGAAAACTCCTCCTCACAAGCTATCCGTTTATCCGAAGCACATACTAGAATATAAAATTAGGGAAATGTCTTCTCAGCACATTTATTAAAATGAATGTAAATACAATGACTTTAAATAGCCAAGTGGAAATTTCTCATTTTTACACCACTAATCTCTGACAGAAACCTGGGAAAACAGATGATGCACTAGCACAGCCTCTGTATTATACTCTGAAGATATACTCACATGACACATTTACAAAACATGCCATGCTGTCGAGTATACTTTAACTGAAAACAAAATGTAATGATTTGCAAACATGAGCAATACATTTATTTTCAAATTAAATAATGTACACTATTCCTATTAGTTTTTTTAAAATGATTACAGTTGTCTATGCATTCCTCTAAGCATCACTGTTGATGTCCAGTAAAAGGAAGCTCTTGTGCACCAGCAATTCCTTGCTTCATGAACTCATGCATGCCCAGTGCATATGTGCACCTTCTTATAAACTAGCAGGGCTGTGGAGTAGGTACAAAAATCCACCGACTCCGACTCCTCAGTTTAGAATTCCACCGACTCAGACTCCTCTAATTTGCATAATACAATCTTGTTGATTGAAAGTATGTAACATGAAATTTGTCCCTTAACTGCCAACGTTTAGGAATTTTAAAAGACAACTGAAGTGAGAAGGATATGGAGACTGCCATATTTATTCCCTTTAGTCATAGACTAAAACTAGTCCTTGGTAAGAGTACTTGTAAAAGGTACAGGCCAGAACAAAGAACATCTATCAGGCCCTAGGCAATGTAACTGTGGGTACATGTAAGAGTGATGTGCAGGTACTCTGCAGGGGAATAAGGAGATTCTTCCTCTATTACACATTCTTCATGCACAATCTGACACAGGTTTATGGGTGATAGACAACACTTCTGTGTTCAATGTGCATAACATTCTCAGTGGATTCCCTGCAGCTCTGTGGAGAGTGCATATGTAGAGTATAGTACTACTGTGTAACAACGTAAACCTGAGACAGATGAAATTCAAGTTTTATACATACCTGGGGCTTCCTCCAGCCCCCTTCAGGCTAATCAGTCCCTCGCTGTCCTCCTCCGCCACCTGGATCTTCTGTTACGAGTCCAGGTACTTGAGCCAGTCTGGCGTAGGGCGTATGCACACACTCCGCCACCGGGAGCGTACTACACCTGCGCAGCACTGTTGCGCAGATGCAGAACGCTCCTGGCTGTGGAAGCGGCATGTGGCCGGACTGCGCTGACTGGCTGAATTACCAGGACTCATAGCAGAAGATCCAGGTGGTGGAGGTGGACAGCGAGGGACTGATTAGCCTGAAGGGGGCTGGAAGAAGCGCCAGGAATGTATAAAACTTTTCTTTTCATCCTTCTCAGGTACCATTTAATTCGTAGTCACCAAACCAAATTTTAACATATCAAATTATTTGATTTCATGAGCATTTGATTTCATGTACATTTGTATAAATCAGAATCAACACAGAATTATTTCCATCTCATTGACCATCTCTATTAGTGACACAGCTACACATCACGCTTTATACTTACAGCATAGATGTTATTTCGTATAAATAAGAGATTCCTGTGTACACATCATATATACAGTCACAATCAGATATGTATATCTGACTTTAAAAATACGGGGACTGCTTTATTGAAGCAGCACAAGTAACTAATTTTGATTGGTTTATTTCATTTTTGTGGACTAAGCACAGCTATTACTGTATGTATAAAGAATTTATGATGACTATTATCTGAGAAATAGAACATTTTATCCTATTGTGAAGTTTAGAGGGGTCGCAGCCAGCATGCAGTACACAGAAGTATAGAACAAAGGCCGTTTATTTGGCAGCAGAACATAACCAGCTTTGCTTCAGCAGAAATGAAGAAAACAAACAGTAGCTTACGTCAGCTTTGGTAATGAAAAGTCCAGTTTGTTTAAAGTAAGGATAATTTCCATAGGCCAAGCCACACTCCCAGCAGTCCACCGTGTGGTTTGGCTTCCAGTAAGTCCAGTATTCCTCCTTCACAGGATATCCAGTAGCCAGCATGCTACCACATTAACACACAGACTGCCTGTGAGGCTGCTCATATACATCATTAACATAACATTTGCATATTATTCATGAGGCTCTCGGCCCTACTGACAAACCAGGTGTGTGCCTAGGTGGGATGGGAAGGCCCGCCCTTCCTTCCATTCCAGGAGTCTGGCCATGACAAGAGAACAAAAAAAAAACAGACAAGCAGCAATTGCTTGCTGCTTCAAAACCTGGACTCCCTTCCTAGGACCACACAGTGTTTTAAAGGGACCACAACCCAAATATCGGGTAAAGATACCTCCCATCCAGCACCCATCCCCGATGACCTCTACAAAATTTTCTATTACATTACAAATTCATTAGGAGTCAGTGCATTTTTTCCCGACTCCAGGCACCCAAAATTGCCCCGACTCCGACTCCACAGCCCTGCAGACTAGTGTTGGAATACAGCATACAGAATTCAGAACACCCAAATAAACATCACACTTCAGTGTCATTTCAGTACTGAAAAAGCGCACAGAGCATTACTTGCACTTCACGGCATGTTTCACGTGGCTTTGATACTTCTGGCTCCTGGAGTACTAAACTCACCCGGGCCCTGTCAGTTTGTTCAGCACTGAAATGCTCTTGAAGTATGAGCAGAGCATGTATGCTGCAATTTATATCTGGTCACTAAAGCCCAATGCTCCCCCTCCTTCACTGGCAGCAGTAAACAATAAATGATATGTCCTATAGTCCTGAAAAAGCTAGAACATTACCAAAGGTTGACACTGTAAGACACTAGCAATTGAATTGCTGCATTTATAGCCACCATTAAACTCACCTAAACTAGAGAACATGGCTGCCATAAAAATATGAATCCATAACAATCCACAGAAGTCATGGGCAAGCTCCATGCAGTCCCTACACATGTCTACAGAGAAAATGAGTCTGCAGCATCACTATGAAGAGGTGCTCAGTGTTTATGAGCCAGACTTCCAGTATTAGTCCTATTGGCATAAGTGTACTGTAGTGTAAGGGCTGGAACCCACAGGAGCGCTTTTGGCAGCGTTTTGGCAGCACTGCGATACGCTAGCAGTTTGCCAAAACGCTGGGCTAATGTTAATGGATGGGGCAACTTCCACAGGAGCGTTTGCGTTTCTCAGAAACGCAAACGCAGGACATGCAGCATTTTGGGAGCGTTAGCGCTTCAATGCAAAGTATTGAAACGCTAGCAGAAACGCTCAGCAAAACCTAAACTGAGCGGTTCTGCTAGCGTTTTGCGGTTCAGCACACTGTAACAAAATTAAAAATTATTCACAGGACCAATCAGGATAAAAACGCGAAACGCAAAACGCTACACAACCGCTGAGGAAAAAAATACACTGTTGCAAAACGCGGCCGAAAACTCGCATGAATCAGCTTGCAAACCGCTCAGGCAAAACGCTAGCGGTTGCGTTTAGCGTTTGCGGTTTGCAGTGGGTTCCAGGCCTAAAAGAGTGAGATAATGCTGCTTCCACCAGTCAAAGGGCTGGCCTCTGGTAAAGGAAGTGGGTGTTCTGCCATTAGCAACAATGGGGAGTGTCTTCATTTATTCTGCAGATGCTGTGAGAAAAGGTCAACATATTGGCCCTTATCCAATTCACATTTTCACCTAGAGATAATTTCCCATCTCTTTAAAAACAACTGTTTAGCACTCTGCAATTGAAAAACTACCAGAAATGTGAACAAACCTGAAAAACTGCATTTTTCTGTCAAAATGCAGATGAGTGGGGAAATTGTGGCCTGGCAGAAAGGGAAAATTACATTTATTTTTGACATGATTTTGTGTTTGACACTTATTTGGTAAGAATTTGGTAAGTTACAGGCAAATATTTCATGACTATTAATTGAACCACTTTTTGCACAGAAATCCAGCAGAAATTGAGGTTAAAGGACATTTTGTTGATAAGGTTTGAAAATATCACCTTATGCTAGGTACACACGATACAATTTTCTGGCAAATGCACTTACCAGATCGACTATTTCTAACAGGCCCGATCTGAATTTCGATCGATTTTCTAAACAATTTTCCATTTAGTCTGTGGAAAATCGTTCTTAAAATCGATCGGAAATCAGATCGTACCTGTTGGAAATAATCGATCTGGCAGATAAATTTGCCCGAAAATTGTATTGTATTACATACATGTATGTACATTAGGAGGAAAAGTGAATTGAATAAGGGCCATTGCCTCTAGCTTAATAACACTGCTTACTAGATATGCGCTTATCAGGATCTTCTCCCTCCTCATCTCCACTGTCTTCCTGAATGGCATCCTCTGGTATAGCCTGCATCTGTACTCCTGGTGCATGTGGCAGCATACGCAAATTCTCAAATAAGCGCTGCCTAAAATAGGGTGACAAAAAGTGAAATTACAAGGCTATCACCAATCTGACTACAAGCACAAACATACCAATTCAGTTTTTTTTTTAGGCATTTACAGATTTTGCCTCAATATGAATGGGATGCAACCCTGCATAATGCAGCACTTCAGGACATTGAGTAGAACATGTAAATAAAAGCCAGGCATACACTTAGAACACTAGTTTATGGAACACCTATAGGCCATACAATCCACCAAGGCCATACAAACCAACCAGCTGTTCTAGGCTGTCATCTGTGCTACATATGGCTCTACAGGTAGAATGTATGACAGTGATGTTACAGCTTTGTAGGCTTATGCTGAACTAACATATCACTGCTGAGAAAATGTATTGCGTACGAGAGGAATACAGCCAGTATATGGCTGATCCTGCTGCTGCACAAGTTCCCGGCTGTGTTAAATACTATTCTCCCTCCAGGCCGCCATGGATGGTGGGGAATGAAATAATTCGGCTTCCAGCAATTGCTGGAGGCCGAATTATAGTGTTTTAAAAGTAACTTCAGCTCCGTCTTCTGACGGCGCCGACGTTATTTCCTGTGCGTTACTATAGCCGTAATTCCTAGTATGGCCTATGGTGGCGCCGGCTACGCCCAAAACTCCTGCGATGGATTCACTGTGTACGAATGTATTTGGGTTCTTCCCCTTGTCCTGTGTGTGGCAGCACTGAACAAGACGCAATCTTAGCAACACTGGAACTATGGGTCATGCAATCTGCATTGAAGGGTACACTCTGCCTGTGGATTTTTCCTCTGTATGTTTACCGGTTATTTCTTAAGGTAGCCATACATCTAGCAATTCTGATTCAATTGACAAATCGATCAACTTTTTTAGGGAATATACTTCAGTATGGTTGATCGAGAGTCGATCAACTAGTGACCCCACACACTACAAGCAGGTCTGTGGAGTCGGTATAAAAATCATTCGACTCCTTATTTTATGAACCCACCAACTCCAGGTACCCAAAATTGCGCTGACTCCTCGACTCCACAGCCCTGATTACAAGCGATATCCTATGCGATTCACCTTCACATTCGATCTGACAGACGTTGTGTCTTCATGCTCTGAATGCAAAAATCGATTCAGAGTGCAATTGCTGTGCGATTGACCGATATCTTGCATCCTGCTGACTCGACTAAGCTGGTCGATGCAACATATCATCCAGGGCTGTGGAGTCGGTACAAAAATCCACCGACTCCGACTCCTCAGTTTAGGATTCCACCGACTCAGACTCCTCTAATTTGCATGTTACAATCTTGTTGATTGAAAGTATGTAACATGAAATTCGTCTCTTAACCTCCTTGCCGGTCTAAAAAATCCGGCAAGGAGGCAGCGTCACACTTTTTTTAAATTCATGTAGCGAGCCCAGGGCTCGCTACATGATAGCCGCTGAGCGGCGGCATCCCTCCACCCACTCCGATCGCCTTAGGCGATCAGAGTATGCAGGAAATCCCATTGAGAACGGGATTTCCTGCAGGGCTTCCCCGGTCGCCATGGCGACGGGACGGGATGACGTCACGGACGTCGGGACGTCACAGGGAACCCCGATCCGCCCCTCAGCGCTGCCTGGCACTGATTGGCCAGGCTGCGCAGGGGTCTGGGGCGGCTCGGCGGGTAGCGGCGAATCGGCAGCGATCGCGTACTACACGCAGCTAGCAAAGTGCTAGCTCCGTGTAGGAAAAAAAAATTGTGCAAATCGGCCCAGCGGGGCCTGAGAAATCCTCCTGCGCAGGTTACCGCGAGCTGAGCTCGGGATAACCGGCAAGGAGGTTAACTGCCAACGCTTAGCAATTTTAAAAGACAACTGAAGTGAGAAGGATATGTAGACTGCCCTATTTATTCCCTTTAGTCATAGACTAAAACTAGTTCTTGGTAAGAGTACTTGTAAAAGGTACAGACTGGAACAAACAACAGCTATCAGGCCCTAGGCAATGTAACTGTGGGTACATGTAAGAGTGAGGGGCAGATACTCTGCAGGGGAATAAGGAGATTCCTCTATTACACATTCTTCATTCACAATCTGAACCAGGTTTAAGGGTGATAGACAACACCTCTGTGTTCAATGTGCACAACATTCTCAGTGGATTCCCTGCAGCTCTGTGGAGAGTGCATATGTAGAGTATAGTACTACTGTGTAACAAAGTAAACACGAGACAGATGAAATTCAAGTTTTATACATACCTGGGGCTTCCTCCAGCCCCCTTCAGGCTAATCAGTCCCTCGCTGTCCTCCTCCGCCACCTGGATCTTCTGCTATGAGTCCAGGTACTTGAGCCAGTCTGGCGTAGTGCGCATGCACACACTCCGCCGATGGGAGCATACTACACCTGTGCAGCACTATTGCCCAGGTGCAGAACGCTCCTGGCTGTGGAAGCGGCATGCGGCCGGACTGTGCTGACAGGCTGAATTACCAGGACTCATAGCAGAAGATCCAGGTGGTGGAGGTGGACAGCGAGGGACTGATTAGCCTGAAGGGGGCTGGAAGAAGCCCCAGGAATGTATAAAACTTTTCTTTTCATCCGTCTCAGGTACCCTTTAATTTGTAGTCACCAAACCAAATTTTAACAGCATATCAAATTATTTCATTTCATGAGCAAAGAGAGTGCGTGCATTTGCATAAATCAGAATCAACGCAGAATTATTTCCATCTCATTGACCATCTCTATTAGTGACACGGCTACACATCAGGCTTTATACTTACAGCATAGACGTTATTTAATATATATATATATATATATATATATATATATATATATATATATATATATATATATATATATATGATTCCTGTATACACATCATATATACAGTCACAATCAGATGGGTATATCTGACTTTAAAAATACAGGGACTGCTTTATTGAAGCAGCACAAGTAACTAATTTTGCTTGGTTTATTTCATTTTTGTGGACTAAGCACAGCTATTACTGTATGTATAAATTATTTATGATGACTATTATCTGAGAAATAGAACATTTTATCATATTTTCTATTTTAATTACAGTTTAAATTCATTAGGAGTCGGAGTCGGTGCATTTTTTCCTGACTCCAGGCACCCAAAATTGCCCCGACTCCACAGCCCTGATATCATCAGCCAATTTTCATGGACTGGGGCTACTGGAACACTCTCGATTCAATCAAATGATCGAATTGAATGGTCGATCATACAGCAAATTGGTGGGCACCTTTAGGTTTGCAACAAGATTGTGTTTTGGCTATTTAGCAATGCTTTTGCATGGCTATGTTACCCTTTTACAAGTTCAAAATTAAGTAAATTCATTTTGATGTGCACTGGTCTCTGCACATATAGACAACTGTCCACAGAATGACAGGTCTTGCCAGTGACGAGCATTTCACAGCCCATAGCTGGATGCTTCTTATATTGTTTGCATTACGTTCTTTTAGAGCAACCAGTGTTCACTAGAGTGTACTGTTAAAGGACAATTGGTAAGCTGTTTGCTTAGCCCAAAACAAGCTCTTTTTGTATTTCTATTCATAGACAGGTTTCCAATTACAATTTTCCTTTGGGTTCAGGAAAATGCATTTGAAGCCTAAGTTCAAGGAAAGCTTTTAATCTTACCCTAAAAACATGTATACTGTACATGTTCCCCCACTCTGTAGGAACATATGTAGAGCATGTACTCATACTCTGTACACATGCCAGCACCTCATAAGCATGCACGCTGCACATACAACCATGCTCTGTAAACATGTGTGCTGTACATGTACGCTACACACACATGCATGGTACGTGTTCCCACACTCTGTAGAAATACATGCAGTGCATGTTTCCGTACTCTGCTCTCTGCACATGCATGAAACCAAACTTTATGTAACAATTTCCCTAATTAGTGCTAAAATATTACTGGTCATCTAAATGGGTGACATAACAATCAACACACGTAAATATAACAGGGGGGCTTGAGGGATGGCTAGTGCTATGAACATAACCTGGCTGACCCTTGGGAGTGCTAATACCGTATATGAACTCATTAATTGCTCCAACAACTTGTCACTGGGGATACTGGGTCCCTACTAAATCTCCCCCTGCTAGTTACACATTCGTTACTTCCCTGGCTTCGTCAGGGATATACACATAACAGGCATGTCTAACTAGTAGGGGGAGATTTATCAGGTATGCACAAAGTTTCCCATAAAGGACTGTTTTTAATGCATTTACTAGAGCTGGCTAGTTGACAAAGAGCAATTGGGCTGAAACGTTGTGCTGGCTATTATGCTGTAAAACTGTTAGTAAATGCATTAAAAAAAAAACAGTTGGATATTTATCTGTGGAGGGTTGAGTCCTTTGTGGGAAACTTTGTGCATGCTGTGGATTGTCTTTAGAGAAGCTTGTTGGACCTCTCTTCCCAGTAGGACTCCCCCCATATACACTTCCCCTGAGGCCGGTAGACTATCAGTTTAGAGATTTATCAGGGATCCAGTATCCCCAGTGATAAGCAGTGAATTAATGAATCTGTTAAAATTCCCATGGGTCAGCCAGGTTATGTGCATTGCAATAGTCACCCCTTTCCCCCCTTGTTGTATTCATGTGTTAATTGTTATATGTCATGTTTAAATGAGCACTAATATTTTAGGAATAATTAGTGTAGTTTTTATGTAGTATTTGGTTCCATTTTGACATATGTGACATTGTACATGTACCTATAGTCTCTGCACATGCACAATGAAAAAGTACCTACACTCTCTGCACATGCACACTGCAAACGTACCTACGCTCTCTGCACATGCACAAGTACCTGCTCTCTCTGCACATGCAAACTGCAAATGTACCTACGCTCTCTGCAATGCACAAGTACCTACGCTCTCTGCACATGCAGCCGTACCTACGCTCTCTGCACATGCAGGCGTGCCTGCGCTCTCTGCACATGCAGGCGTGCCTGCGCTCTCTGCACATGCAGGCGTGCCTGCGCTCTCTGCACATGCAGGCGTGCCTGCGCTCTCTGCACATGCAGGCGTGCCTGCGCTCTCTGCACATGCAGGCGTGCCTGCGCTCTCTGCACATGCAGGCGTGCCTGCGCTCTCTGCACATGCAGGCGTGCCTGCGCTCTCTGCACATGCAGGCGTGCCTGCGCTCTCTGCACATGCAGGCGTGCCTGCGCTCTCTGCACATGCAGGCGTGCCTGCGCTCTCTGCACATGCAGGCGTGCCTACGCTCTCTGCACATGCAGGCGTGCCTACGCTCTCTGCACATGCAGGCGTGCCTACGCTCTCTGCACATGCAGGCGTACCTACGCTCTCTGCACATGCAGGCGTACCTACGCTCTCTGCACATGCAGGCGTACCTACGCTCTCTGCACATGCAGGCGTACCTACGCTCTCTGCACATGCAGGCGTACCTACGCTCTCTGCACATGCAGGCGTACCTACGCTCTCTGCACATGCAGGCGTACCTACGCTCTCTGCACATGCAGGCGTACCTACGCTCTCTGCACATGCAGGCGTACCTACGCTCTCTGCACATGCAGGCGTACCTACGCTCTCTGCACATGCAGGCGTACCTACGCTCTCTGCACATGCAGGCGTACCTACGCTCTCTGCACATGCAGGCGTACCTACGCTCTCTGCACATGCACACGTACCTACGCTCTCTGCACATGCAGACGTACCTGCACTCTCTGCACATGCACACGTACCTACGCTCTCTGCACATGCACACGTATCTACACTCTCTGCACATGCACACGTACCTACGCTCTCTGCACATGCACACGTACCAATGCTCTCTGCACATGCACACGTACCTATACTCTCTGCACATGCACACGTACCTATACTCTCTGCACATGCACACGTACCTATACTCTCTGCACATGCACACGTACCTATACTCTCTGCACATGCACACGTACCTATACTCTCTGCACATGCACACGTACCTATACTCTCTGCACATGCACACGTACCTATACTCTCTGCACATGCACACGTACCTACGCTATTTACAAATGCACACTTGTAGAAGTAACTACTCTCTCCACACACGCACTGTACACGCGCCTACGCTATCATGTTTATAAAATGACGAAACTGACTTTTAAGTTACATTTGTGTCAACAACAAAATGGTTTCCATTTATCAAATTATCTTAATGCAATACTATTTCAGTACACCTTTCACATCAGGATAAAGTAATATGCCTTTTAGCTCGTAAAACACAAAAATGGACAAAAGCAAACAAGACATGAAGGCAGAATTTAGAACATACAAAACTGCACAGAACCTTACTTTATTTTTTCCATATACTCGGGTGTGTTTTGATTGGTCATATTAGAAGGACTAATATGAAGTTTGAAGTCTGGCCCAAAGTATTCAAAGTAATCATTGTACGGTAGTTCTGCAGAAACACAAAAGCAGAATAAGAAACAAATTGCACCTAAATTAGAAGAGGTAATAATATATTGTGTAATGACAAGAAACATGCAACTTAAAGGGATACTGTAGGGGGTCGGGGGGAAAATGAGTTGAACTTACCCGGGGCTTCTAATGGTCCCCCGCAGAAGTCCTGTGCCTGCGCAGCCGCTTACCGATGCTCCGGCCCCGCCTCCAGTTCACTTCTGGAATTTCAGACTTTAAAGTCTGAAAACCACTGCGCCTGCGTTGCCGTGTCCTCGCTCCCGCTGATGTCACCAGGAGTGTACTGCGCAGACACAGACCATACTGGGCCTGCACAGTACGCTCCTGGTGACATCAGCGGGACCGAGAACATGGCAACGCAGGCGCAGTGGTTTTCAGACTTTAAAGTCTGAAATTCCAGAAGTGAACTGGAGGCGGGGCCGGAGCATCGGTAAGCGGCTGCGCAGGCACAGGACTTCTGCGGGGGACCATTAGAAGCCCCGGGTAAGTTCTACTCATTTTCCCCCAACCCCCCTACAGTATCCCTTTAATGGATACTTTACCCGAGGAAAAGCAACCTAAGGCCTGGAACCCACTAGAAAGCACAAAGCGATATCGCTAGCGATTTGTGATAGCGTTTTGCAAGCAATTTCCCTGCTCCTATACAATTCATAAGAATGGAAATGCTCCCAAAATGCTACATGTCCTGCGACTTCCTTAATCGCAATCGCTCTAGTAGAATCTGTCCCATTAACATTGGCAGAGCGTTTAGGGAAATCGCTAGCATTTGAAAGCGTTCCCTAAACGCTCAAAAAAAACGCTCTAGTGGGTTCCAGGCCTAAGGATAGCACAAAGGTATGTTCATCCTGGAACCACACACCTCTAATCATTTTTTGTTCCTATCCTTGTTTTCTCCGGTCCCCATAATCATTCCTAAAAAAAAAAAAAAAAAATCTGACTTTTGGCTAAAATCAAAATTTTAGACAGGAAGAGGCTTGTTATTTTAGGCACTATATGCAGTATTTTGAAATTAAACGTTATTTCTGTAGTGCCGTTTTCCTGTTGGACTGCACTTCAGAGCAGCAAGGAGGGTAAGGCAGTTTTGTCCAAACATTCCTTACTGTTTAGAAACTGGTTCCATTTATGATCGAACCTTGGTCTCCTACACCAAAGGCATTACCCTTAAAGGACACCTGAAGACAGAGGGATATGGAAGCTACCATATTTATTTCCTTTTAAATAATACCAGTTGCTATGTGTCCTGCTTATCGTTCATGGGTCAGTAGTGTCAGAATCACCCACATGAAAGAAGCATATGACAAATCCAGTCAAACATTTAATCTGCAAGCTTGTCAGGGGCTGTGGCTTAAAATATTAGAGGTAGAGAATCAGCAGGACAGCTGGGAAATGTGGATAGTTAAAAAGGAAATAAATATGGCAGCCTCCATATCCCTTTCACTTCAGGTGTTCTTCAACCAGTTCACTTTTAAAGAGTACCTAAAGTGTAATAGACAGAGCCTGTAATGAGAGGCTCTGCATGATTGAGAATGGGGGTGGGAGGATTTTGCGGGGCAAATTACTCACCTGTCCTGATGTCATCCATCCAGACCTCCCTCCTGGAACGGGCCCTAGCATTTTTTTTTTTTTTTTTTTTTAATTCTGCCAGGGCTCTGTGCAGGCCCACCTGCATGGCCGCGGCCCACCCCTAGCTCAGCAGTCACCAAGCTCAGCTGCGGCATCCTGACTGGTTGCTGCCAAGCTGGGGACAGGCCATGCAGGCAGAGGTTTCAGAAGAAACATGGCCACCGCCACTTGCCGAGGAGGGGGGTGGAGCAGATCTCTCTGCCTGGAGAATTCATGACACATTACGTATACTACAACCCCCCCCCCCAATCCATCTTCATGCAGACAGAGCCTGTCATTATAGGCTCTATTTTACCGTGAGTACTCTTTAAGCATGAAAGATATGTGGTGTGACACTGATCTTTGCACCAACTGCAGTGTTCCGACATCGTTTTTACTGAATGAAAACTATAAAAAAAATGTAAAGAAAAAAAAAAATATCCAAAAACTACAGATATAAATTATACAAATTTTTATGCAGCTCGAAATAAACCAATAGAAAGAAGGTCGGTGGGAATCTATTTTCAAACTACATAAACAGGCATAAAGAAATGCATAATTATGCGTCAACATGGAACTATTTTAAGCTCATTGACCATCTTTACTTTTACGCACATATTCTGTAACAAGTTCACTTTAAGAAAAACAAATCAAATCAACAATTAGGCATGAAGTACTTTCCGTTTTCTTTGAATTACAAGAAGAATGGGTGTTCCCCAGCTAGTAGAGAGCAACACATGTTCAGCAAACAGCCACCACCTGACCCTGTCCACCACCACCTCCTCCTCCTGAAAAATTGGCACTGTGGCCAGCAGTGCAGATACAGTTTGATAAGTCTATTATTTTTGTCCAGTTCTCACCCTGCCTGTATTACACACTCATTCAAACAACTGAAATCAATAGTTGTAAAAAGAATAGGACAGACATGTTTACTATGCTTACCATTTGGGATTTCACAATCCAGAGCAACAGCAGTCTCGAATGTCCAGCAGCGAGCCACATTGCGAATTGTGTATCCACCTCCACCAAGCATCAGCAGAGGCAAATTAAAAGTCTTCACAACTTCCACACACTTTGCGTGACCTGTGGAAAGGGTAATAATCAATGGTCAGTTACCAAAGGAATGTTTACAATGTAACCAAAACATCCCCAATAGTTAGGGATTGGATTAATTAATGCATGTCAGGTTTCTACTGCAATCTTTGTCTCCTAACTTTACTGCAGTTTTTGTCCCAACTGTGGAGATCTCCCCTTCCTTACTACTGTTCTCAGTGCCCTTGAGATAGGAACTGAAGAGCACAACCCCCATGACAACTAATAAAAGCATCTTTCAGAAAAGTTTTTTTTTTTTTTTTACTACGCTTTATGTAACCAGGAAAGGGATTGTGAGAGAGAATTCACCTAACCACAGCCTGGCAAAGGTTCTATCCCCACTTTAACCAGAAAAAAGGCAATGTAGCTGTGGGTACATGTGAGAATGATGTGCAGGTACTCTGCAGGGGAATGAGGAGATTCTTCCTCTATTACACATTCTTCATGCACAATCTGAACCAGGTTTATGGGCGATAGACAACACCTCTGTGTTCAATGTGCACAACATTCTCAGTGGATTCCCTGAAGCTCTGTGGAGAGTGCATATGTATAGTACCTACTGTGTAACAAAGTAAACCTGAGACAGATGAAATTCAAGTTTTATACATACCTGGGGCTTCCTCCAGCCCCCTTCAGGCTAATCAGTCCCTCGCTGTCCTCCTCCGCCACCTGGATCTTCTGCTATGAGTCCAGGTACTTGAGCTAGTCTGGTGTAGTGCGTATGCACACACTCCCCCGCCGGGAGCGTACTAACACCTGCGCAGCACTATTGCGCGGGTGCAGAACGCTCCTGGCTGTGGAAGCGGCATGTGGCCGGACTGCGCTGACTGGCTGAATTACCAGGACTCATAGCAGAAGATCCAGGTGGTGGAGGTGGACAGCGAGGGACTGATTAGCCTGAAGGGGGCTGGAAGAAGCCCCAGGTATGTATAAAACTTCTTTTCATCCTTCTCAGGTACCATTTAATTCGTAGTCACCAAGCCAAATTTGAACAACATATCAAATTATTTGATTTCATGAGCAAAGAGTGCGTACATTTGCATAAATCAGAATCAACGCAGAATTATTTCCATCTCATTGACCATCTCTATTAGTGACACAGCTACACATCAGGCTGTATTCTTACAGCATAGATGTTATTTAGTATATATGTTACGGCCAGAACCCGAAGTTTGGCCACTTCTAGTTCTGGCCGGCCACTTCGGGTTCTGGCCGGCCAATGCGCGAAGTGGCCGCTGCGCTGCGGCCAATGTCAGAAATGGAATGATTCCTGTGACATTAATGTATCTTCTGGCCGCAGCGCAGCGGCCAAACGTATAACAACTTAGTTCATTTAATGCAATTCAGCCGGCGGCAATGTAACAATTCAAGCCGCCGGCTTTTTCTCTGCCTCTCTCTCCTCCTCTGCCTCTCTCTCTCCTTCTACCCCCCCCCCCCCCCCCCCCGCCTCTCTCGCTCTCTGTTATGGACAGCCGGTCGGGGACACGAGTGTCCCCCCCGGAGTCGTTCGTCGCAGCAGGGGAATCCTGCCGTTCTTGCAGAGCGGGTGCTGGCAGAAGCGATGTCTGCAGCCTCCCCGTTCTGCTTTCCTGGTGCGACGAACGACTCCCGGGGAGACGCGTGTCCCCGCCTGCTGCCCATAAGAGGAGGAGAGAGAGGCAGAGAAAAAGCCGGCGGCTTGAATTGCATTAAATGAACTAAGTTGTTATACGTTTGGCCGCTGCGCTGCGGCCAGAAGATACATTAATGTCAGAGGAATCATTCCATTTCTAACATTGGGCGCAGCGGCCACTTCGCGCATTGGCCCGCCAGAACCCGAAGTGGCTGGCCAGAACTAGAAGTGGCCAAACTTCGGGTTCTGGCCGTAACATATATAAGAAATTCCTGTGTACACATATATACAGTCACAATCAGCATTTAAAAATATGGGGACTGCTTTATTGAAGCAGCACAAGTAACTGATTTTGATTGGTTTATTTCATTTTTGTGGACTAAGCACAGCTATTAATGTATGTATAAATTATTTATGATGACTTATCTGAGAAATAGAACATTTTATCATATTTTCTATTTTAATTACAGTTTAAATTCATTTGGAGTCGGTGCATTTTTTCCCAACTCCAACTCCAGGCACCCAAAATTGCCCCGACTCCGACTCCACAGCCCTGGATTCTACTTTAACAGAACAATACCCAAAGAGATAATGAAAACTATAAGCATTGGCCCTGCAATGTCGCCCCAGGAATTGGGTCCTCTGCCAGACAACAGGCTTCATACGTGTGTACAAGACTTATGATTGCTCTGTAGAGGACAGTGATCGCTATACTATAAGAGAGAGTATAATGCTGGGTACACACCATACAATTTTCTGGCAGATTTACCTGTCAGATTGATTATTTCCAACATGTTCGATCTGAATTTCGAATAATTTTTCAATTTCTTTTAATCGTTTTTCGTTCAGTTCTATAAAAATCTAAAAGTTATAAAACTAAAAGTATGGAAAGGTTAACTAAATTCAGATCGGACATGTTGGAAATAATCGATCTGGCGTGTAAATCTGTCAGAAAATTGTATGGTGTGTACCTAGCATTAGAGACCATCTCTTGGTGTAGGATTAAACTATTTGTTATGCTTAGTGTAGTTTATATTGAGGAATGGTCACCTGATTTGGCCCAATAAGTTTGCACTTACAAGGAATCTGACTTGGCAGTTGCAGTTATATGCAGATAGCCAGTGCCACTGGTGTTTTTTAGGTGGCCACCAATCAGACAAGCTCTTATTGGAATTATTTCAAGGGTCCGAGTGCTGAAACGGTGGGGACCAGGATGACGTGGTAAGCCTCTGCAGATTCCAGAGGCTTCCCTCTACTAAAGTATTTTTTTTCCATTTGGGTCACCGGTCCTCAGGCACACCTTAATGGTGTTTAACCACTTGCCGACCGCCCACAGCTGATGAGCGGCGGCAAGGGCGGGGCCCAAATGACTGCAATACGCCCATCGGCGGCGGCGGCTGGCGTGGTTATGCGGAGATTGCGTCACGCGATCTGCCGCTGGTGACTGGCTCCGCCCACCTGGCACTCTTACCCACCGCCCGTACGGAAGCGGGTAATTTACAACTCGATCCCCCCTGCTCTCTGAACGCCCACAGCACCCCTCAGACGCCCCCCTGCCCCCCCCCCAGACCCCTGTTTGCACCCAATCACCCATCAATCACTCCCTGTCACTATCTGTCAACGCTATTTCTTTGATTAGGCCCTCCTGATCACCCACCCCCCCAAACTCTCAGATCCTCCCCAGACCCCCCCCCCCCCCCCCCTGTGTACGGTATACATCTATCCTCCTCTCTAATCACCCGTCAATCACCACCTGACACTGCCACCTATCAGAGCACACCCTAACCTGCCTCTTACGGGCATCTGATCACCCACTCACACCATCAGATCACCCGCAGACCCACCCTCAGATCACCTCCAAAGTGCATGGTTTACAACTGTTCTGCCATCTAATCACCCACTGATCACCCATTAATCACCCCCCGTCACCACCTGTCACTGCTACCCATCAGATCAGACCCCTATCTGCCCCTAGGGCACCCAATCACCCGCCCACAACCTCAGAACCACCTCAGACCTCCCCCCTGTGTACTGTATACATCTATTCTCCCCTGTAATCACCTGTCAATCACCAGTCAATCACCCCGTCACCACCTGTCACTGACACCTTTCAGATCAGACCCTAACCTGCCTCTTACGGGCATCTGATCACCCACCCACACCATCAGATCGCCTGCAGACCCACCCTCAGATCACCTCCAAAGTGCATTGTTTACATCTGTTCTGCCATCTAAGCACCCACTGATCACCCATCAATCACCCCGTCACCATCTGTCACTGTTACCCATCAGATCTGCCCCTTGGGCACCCAATCACCCGCCCACACTCTCAAAACGCCCACAGACCCCAGCCCTGATTACTTTGCCAGTGCATTGCTTGCATCAATTCCCCCCTCTAATCACACCTTGAGACACTCATCAATCACCTCCTGTCACCCCCTAGCACTCCTATCCATCAGATCAGGCCCTAATTTGCCCCGTGTGGGCTCCTGATCACTCGGCCAAACCCTCAGATCCCCCTCAGACCCCCTTCCGATCATCTCCCAGTGCATTGATTGCATCTATTTTCCCTTCTAATCACCCCCTGAGACACCCATCAATCACCTTCTGTCACCCCCCTAGCACTCCTATTCATCAGTTCAGGCCCTAATCTGCCCCCTGCGGGCTTCTGATCACCCAGCCAAACCCTCACTCGCACAATTTTTTTTTTCTGATCACTGCTGGTCTCTACGACTTAATCGTGGCTGAGACAAACCGTTATGCCACACAATACGCAACTGCCAATCCAAGAAGCTACCATGCCCAGCCTTTTCGGTGGAAACCACTCCAAGTTTCCGAACGTAACATTTTTTGGGGCCTTCTCCTTAACATGGATCTAGTCAAAAAGAATGTATTGCGGTCTTATTGGTCTACGCACCCAATACATCACATGCCCATGTTCTCTGCTGCCATGTCCAGTTCACGATTTGAGAGCATCCTGCGCTTCCTGCACTTCAGTGCCAATACAACCGGTCATCTAAGAGGCCACCCTGCTTATGACCGGTTCCTCAAAATTCGCCCCCTCATAGACCACCTGTCATCAAAATTTGCAGATGCTTATACCCCTGAACAGTCATTTTGAGGCATTTGGTTTCCAGACTACTCACGGTTTTGGGCCCCTAAAATGCCAGGGCAGTATAGGAACCCCACAAGTGACCCCATTGGGTATGTGTAAAAATACACCCCAAAACACATACTACTTCTCCTGAGTACGGCAATACCACATGTGTGGCACTTTTTTGCAGCCTAACTGCACTAAGGGGCCCAAAGTCCAATGAGCACCTTTAGGCTTTACAGGGGTGCTTACAACTTAGCATCCCCAAAATGCCAGGACAGTAAACACACCCCACAAATGACCCCATTTTGGAAAGTAGACACCAAGGTATTCAGAGAGGGGCATGGTGAGTCCAAGGCAGATTTCATTTTTTTTGTCACAAGTTAGCGGAAATGGAAACTTTTTTTTTTGTCTCAAAGTGTCATTTTCCGCTAACTTGTGACAAAAAATAAAATCTTCTATGAACTCACCATGCCTCTCAGTGAATACTTTGGGATGTCTTCTTTCCAAAATGGGGTAATTTGTGGGGCATTTATGCTATCCTGGAATTTTAGCACCTCATGAAACCTGACAGGTGCTCAGAAAAGTCAGAGATGCTTCAAAATGGGAAAATTCCCTCTAATCACCCACTGATCACCCATCAATCACCCCGTCACCACCTGTCACTGCTACCCATCAGATCACACCCTAATCTGCCCCTTGCGGGCAACCCAATCACCCGCCCACACCCTCAAATCGCCCTTAGACCCCCTCGCCAGTGCATTGCTTGCATCTATTCCCCCCTCTAATCACACCCTGATTACCTATCAATTACCCTGTCACCCCCTGTGACTGCTACCCATCAGATCAGACCCTTATATGCCCGCAGGGCACCCAAACACCCGCCCACACCCTCAGACCGCACTCAGCAACCGCTCCCCCCTCGATCACCTCCACAGTGCATTATTTATATTTGTTCTCCCCTCTAATCACCCATCAACCCCTGTCACTGCTACCCATCAGATCAGACCCTAATCTGCCCCTTGCGGGCAACCCAATCACCCGCCCACACCCTCAGATTGCCCTTAGACCCCCTCGCCTGCCCACACCCTCAGAGACCCCTCAGAAATCTCCTGGACCTAGCACCAGCACTACCACAGACCCTGGTGAAGTGGCGAGCACCAGCATGGTAGTAGAAACTGGTTCGGTGGCATGTGCATTAAGACCCAAGTCGCAGTCACCAGCAAAACGGGCCCGTACTACCCATAGTCTCCCAGAGGTGCTGGCAAATCCCAATTGGCAATCCACTGGTTCCGCCGCACCCATACTGCCCCCTTTCACCACCCAGTCTGGAGTCCAGGTGGAGACAGATAATCTAGGATCGGCCCTAGACTTTTTTCATCTGTTCTGCACCGTGGATCTCTACGACTTAATTGTGGCTGAGACCAACCGTTATGCCACACAATACGCAACCGCCAATCCGAGAAGCTACCATGCCCAGCCTTTTCGGTGGAAACCACTCCAAGTTTCCAAACTTAACATTTCTTGGGGCATTCTCCTTAATATGGGTCTAGTCAAAAAGAATGTATTGCGGTCTTATTGGTCTACGCTAGGGTTGTCGCGGTATACCGGTATGACGGTTTACCGCGGTTTCAATGTCCATGGTAATCATACCATGAAGATTCTCGAAATCCCGCTTTCTTAATGTTTTCGCCGCCTTCCGCATAATCCCCGCCACCGTGCCGCTACTGCCCAGCTTTCTGTCTCCTATTAGAAAAGCAAGCTCCCAAAGCTTGCTGATTGGTGTCGGATGGTGACGCGCAGGTGAGGAAGTGATGCCGCGGCTGGAGCGCATATGCAGAGAGCTCCTGGCCGCGGTTGGAAAGCACACGCAGAAAGCTCCCGGCCAGAGGCGCTTCTGAGCGGCAAATAGTCCCTAGGGGACATCGCCAGCAGGGAGATCCATTCCAATCACGTTAGCAGCTAAAGCATGAGGACGGAGCTCACATTACAGCCCTGCAGAGCTTCCTGGTGTAAGGATGAGCGCCCCCCCCTCTCATTCCCGCATGGCTTGTTTGAAGTGCGTGCTAGACATCAGTATGAAAACCAGCAGTGGTGAGTTTATCAGCTGCAGAGACTAAGCTGACAGAGCTGCACAGGAGGTGGGGAGAGATGAGCCGTTTCTTGGTGTGTGTTCCAGTGACAGAAGCAGAGACGCTGAAGCAGGGTGGAAGATCTGTACTATATTTACATAAGCAAGCTAACCTGCCACTAAAAGTTCCTGTGTCTGGCTGCCCTGTTGCTGCCCTGTTATTGTCCTGCTTTGCTTCTCTGCTTCTTATATGCTCCTCTCACCCTCCCCCTCCCTAGTGCTTTAACCCCTGCCCTGCTGCACTGGACCACCTGTGGTGAGACCTCTCTCTCATCTCTGACTCTCACATTTTTCAGCATCTGTCCCTCCTACATTCCTCTATCTGCCTCCCCCCCCCCCCTTTCCACTTTCTTGCATCTCTCTCTCTCTCTCTCTGTCTTGTACAGCAGAAGGAAATGGCAGCGCTTCCAAACAGACGCTGCACCTGAATTGACTACCTGCTAGGTGCAGCGTCTGTTTGGAAGCGCTGCCATTTCCTTCTGCTGTACAAAACTTAAGTATACTTCAGGCTAGCTGCCTCCAGGGGTGTCAGCTTGCATTCAAATTTTAGAATTTAGATTAGTGTTAGCACATAATTTGCATCTGATTTGTATTCAAGGTATGTATTTAGCCCCAAGGGGCTGGGCATATCTCTGGAGCTTTCACTTCACTTGCAGCCTGTTGAGCGCTGCCCATTGCTTGCTGTCTTTTGAACAAATGTGTATACCATTTATGGCTAGCTGCACCAGGTAAGGATTATGATTTTAATTTTAGACTAGCTAGGGTTCACTGTTGGATATGTTTCACTGTTGAATATGCTTCACTGTTACATTAGTTTGAGGTTTTAACCCTTTTTTCTTTTTTGGACAATTTTCATTGTTTGAACATGCTTCACTTTTTGATATGTTTCACTGCTAGATTAGTGGTTAGTTTCTCTCCTGTTGGGGCACGTCACCGCCATAGGAGAGTCTATTAGGGATAATTTGTGCACAACTTATGCTGAAGCTAACGCCCCCTTTACTGTACCTGTTTTGAATGCAAGGTGTGTAACCTGCCCGTTAGTCGAGCTCTGCATACTTGTGCAGGTAGTCAATTCAGGTGCAGCGTCTGTTTGGAAGCGCTGCCATTTCCTTCTGCTGTACAAAACTTAAGTATACTTCAGGCTAGCTGCCTCCAGGGGTGTCAGCTTGCATTCAAATTTTAGAATTTAGATTAGTGTTAGCACATAATTTGCATCTGATTTGTATTCAAGGTATGTATTTAGCCCCAAGGGGCTGGGCATATCTCTGGAGCTTTCACTTCACTTGCAGCCTGTTGAGCGCTGCCCATTGCTTGCTGTCTCTCTCTGTCTGCTATCTCTTATGCTGGGTACACACATTGCGATTTCCCACTTGATCGACAGGATCAATCTTGGCCGATCGATTATTTCCATGTTCCATTGGGTTTCGATCAATACAGCCGTTGATTTTGCATACTTAACATGAGTAAATCGACGGCTGTATTGATCGAGACCCAATCGAACATGTCGGAAATAATCGCTCGACCAGAAATTGCAAAGTGTGTACCCAGCATTACTGTCCCTACCTGCCTTCTCTCACAGAATGCTGTGTATTTCCCTTCCTTCTCTCTCACTTTCCTCTCTATGACCTGTATTAAGATTATGATGCATTTATTTTACAATGCTTCAGTAAAGATTTTATAACGTTTAAAGTTATGTCACTGATTGCCCTCATAGGAGCTCACAATCTAATCCTACCATAGTCATAGCCTAATGGCCTACCATATTATTTATATAGCACTTACATCGTCTGCAGCACTTTACAGAGTACATAGTCATGTCACTGACTGTCCTCATAGGAGCTCACAATCTAATCCTACCATAATCAAAGTCTAATGTGATTGATCTCTCCCCATGTCACCTGTAATCTGACTGCCACCACAGCAGATAAGATCATTTTTAAAGAGAACCTGTTGCATTTCCAGACACAGATTATGCAGGCTCAGGATAATTGAAATGAGAATTGTGTAATACCGTAGTATTTTTTTTATAGTTATCATACCGTGGATTTTCATACCGTTGCAACCCTAGTCTACGCACCTAATATATCACATGCCCATGTTCTCTGCTGCCATGTCCAGGTCACAATTTGAGAACATTATTATTATTTATTGTATTTATAAAGCGCCAACATATTACGCAGGGCTGGACATTCATTTAGGTTACAGACAATATTTAGGGGTGACAAACAGCAATATGACAATACAGGAATACAAGAAAACCAGATCACACAGCACAGTACGAGTCCAAGGTAATGCTTAGTCAGTCACTGGAGGGGAGCATGGAGATTAGGCAAGTTAGGTTCACTCAAATGCATAGCATGGGTACACAGTAATGGAGGTGCGTGATCAGGTAGGACACAAAAGGAGGAGGACCCTGCCCAAAGGCTTACAATCTAGAGGGAGAGGTAGGGACACGAGAGGTAGGGGACCAGAGTTCAGCTGTGGGTTTAGAGCAATTGCGAGGGGTGGTAGGCCAGAGTGCAAAGGTGAGTTTTGAGGGCCTTCTTGAAGGTGTTGAAGGAGGGGGCTGCCCTAATGGGTAGAGGTAGGGAGTTCCATAGTGTTGGAGCGGCTCTTGAGAAGTCTTGGAGGCGTGCATGGGACTGGGTGATGCGGGGGACGGTCAGGCGAAGTTCATTGGAGGAGCGGAGTGAGCGGCTTGGTGTGTTTCTCTGAGTAAGATCAGAAATGTAGGTTGGACAGGTTTTGTGGACGGATTTGTAGGTCATTGATGAAAATCAAGAAAAGAAACCCCCATAAACAGCACTAGACTAATAAATTTCAAAAATATATAACAATCTTTATTGTATTCCAAAAAACCATCAATAATAAAAACACTTAAAACAGGTCATACCATATGACCAGCCGGGTCTCTCAATCCCATACAATAGTTAATTAGAACATATATTATGTAAACACCTGGCTTCTGGGGCGATAATATTAGTAGGCACAATCACCTCATATAATTGGATCACGAAAGGGTACTTAATTGATACAACTGTGTAAAATTAATTGACAATGGGTATATAAATATATAAATATGTATAATAATATGTGCAAAAATCTATGATGATTATATTATTACTATAATATTATACATATTTATATATTTATATACCCATTGTCAATTAATTTTACACAGTTGTATCAATCAAGTACCCTTTTGTGATCCAATTATATGAGGTGATTGTGCCTACTAATATTATCGTTCCAGAAGCCAGGTGTTTACATAATATATGTTCTAATTAACTATTGTATGGGATTGAGAGACCCGGCTGGTCATATGGCATGACCTGTTTTAAGTGTTTTTATAATGGATGGTTTTTTGGAATACAATAAAGATTGTTATATATTTTTGAAATTTATTAGTCTGGTGCGGTTTATGGGGGTTTCTTTTCTTGATTTTCATCAATGTGCCTTTCTTTTTTCCCCCTAGCACATTCTAATTGTTATATTGTCCTAAATTGTCATATAGAATTATTTTGCATGGTGCTGGTCCCAACCTTTTAAGTAAAAGGATTTGTAGGTCAGACACAATATCTTGAATTTGATTGTGGACTGGATAGGAAGCCAGTGGAGGGATTCACGGAGGGGAGCCGCCCTGGTGGAGCGATGGGAGGAGTGGATAATTCTGCCTGCCGCATTCATGATGGACTGCAGTGGGGCTATTCGGGTCATAGGGAGACCAGACAGAAGGGCATTGCAGTAGTCGAGGCGGGAAATTATGAGGGCATGGATGAGGAGTTTGGTGGTGGCAGAGATCAGGAAAGGGTGAATCTTACAGATGTTACGAAGGAGGAAGTTGCAGGACTTTGTGAGATTTTGGATGTGGGGAGTGAAGGAGAGTGCAGAGTCCAGGGTGATACCCAGACAAGCGGGCTTGAGAGGTAGGGCGAATGGTAGTGTGGTTAACAGTGACCTGCACATCTGGGAGGTCCAGGGATGACCAGTGTGGGAAGATCATAAATTCCGTTTGGTCTAGATTTAGTTTCAGGAACCTAGCGGACATCCAGGAGGAGATGGCAGATAGGCAGGAGGAGACCTTGTCCATTGTAGTGGTGGATAGGTCAGGGGTGTGGAGGTAGATTTGGGTGTCATCTGCATACCGATGATAGTTAAAACCCATGGAGGAGATAACCTTGCCAATGGAGGATGTGTATAGGGAGAACAGTAGGTAGCCAAAGACCGAGCCTTGGGGGACTCCCACTGAGAGGTGGTTGGGGGTGGACGAGGACTCATTGAAGGCGGTCGTAAAGGAGCGGTTGGAGAGGTAGGATAAAAGCCAGGTCAGGGCGAGATTGTGAATGCCCATGGATTGGAGGGACTGGAGCAGTAGGGGATGATCTACTGTATCAAAAGCTGCTGAAAGGTCAAGGAGGAGGAGGATGAAGTATTTACCTTCAGCTTTAGCTAAGGCAAGGTCATTGACCACTTTGGTGAGAGCCGTTCGGTTGAGTGGGCAGGCCGAAATCCAGATTGCAGTGGGTCTAGTAGTCAGTTGGCATTGAGGTACTGTGTCAGGCGTTTGTGAACCAGACGCTCAAGGAGTTTTGAGGCGAAGGGGACGAGGGAGATCGGGCGGTAGTTGGAGGGTAGCGAGGGGTCGAGGGAGGGTTTCTTGAGCAGGGGCAGTACTGTGGCCTGCTTGAAGTCTGATAGTAAGGCGCCTGTGGATAGGGAGAGGTTAAACAGGGTAGTGAGGACTGGGGCCAGATCCGTAAAGTGAGGCTGAAGTAGATCAGAAGGGATAGGGTCAAGGGGGAAGGAAGTGGTATGGGAAGTCTGCAGTAGGTGGTTGACTTCCTCAGTGGTAGTAGGAGTGAAGGAGGTGAGGGGAGGACAGGGTGGAGGAGGAGTTGGTTGTGAGCGGGTGGGAGGTGAAGATTGAATATTTCCTGACGGATGGAGACTATTTTGTTGGTGAAGTGGGTGGCTAAATCTGTGGCAGAGAGGGAGGAAACAGAAGGTGAGGGGGGGGGGGTTTAAGCAGGGAGTTGAAGGTGCCAAAAAGACGCCGGGGATTGGAAGCTTGTGCTCCGATGAGCTTGGTAAAGTATTCCTGCTTTGCATGAGCAAGGGCAGTGTGGAACTGCAGCAGGTTAGTCTTGTACTGTAAGAAATCCTGGTTTAGTCGAGGTTTCCTCCATTTTCGTTCAGTGGCACGTGTTTCCCTCTGGTGGTTGCGAGTACGGGTAGTGCACCAGGGCTGGGGGTTAGGGGGTCTGTTGCGGCGGAATATTGGTGGAGCAGCTTTCTCTAGGGCTGATGAGAGAGTTTGGTGATACTGAGCTGCAGCAAGATTAGGACACGTTAGGCGTGGGCGGGTCGTTTGGAGGTGCCTTCCGTGAGGAGGTTGAAGGTGAGAAGGTAATGGTCTGAGGGTGGAAATGGTGCAATGTCGAGGTCTGCAATGGTGGTGGATTTAGTGAATATAAGGTCGAGAGTGTGACCTGCAGTGTGAGTGGGGGCGTTAGCGTGTTGTACTAGGCCATGTGAGTTGGCTATGGTGAGTAGCTGGGTCACAACAGAGTTCTTGGGTTCATTGATGGGAATATTGAAATCCCCGAGGATGATGGTGGGGAGGTCAGAGGAGAGGATGTGTGGGAGCCAGGAGGCAAGGTTGTCGAGAAATGGTCGTGTGGAGCCCAGAGGGCGGTATAAGACTGCAACGATGGCTGGGAGGGGATTGTAGAGGCGGATAGTGTGGGCTTCAAATGATGTGAATTGTAGGGAGGATGGTGGAGTGAGGACACGGAAGGTGCAGGATGGGGAGAGGAGCAGACTCACCCCTCCCCCTGGCCTGTTGACTGGTCTGGGGGTGTGACTGAGGTGAAGCCCCCGTAGGAGAGGGCAGCCTCTGCGGCAGAGTCAGAGGGGGTGAGCCATGTCTCAGTGAGTTCGAGGATGGTGAGGGATTTGGAGAGGTAGAGGTCATGGACTGCTTTTATTGCGGACGGATCTGGCATTCCAGAGACCGCAGGGTAGGGGGAGCATGTGTTTGTGAGTGGGATGGATGGAAATAAGGTTGGGGCGAGGATGGATGTTGAGGTTATTTGTGGACAGAGAGCTGTGAAGCGGGTCAGCAGGGGATGCTCGTCTGGCAGCAGGCTGTGGCCCAGGGTTAGGTGATAGATCACCAGCAGCAAGTAAGAGTAGGAGGGAGAAAGTAAGCAACTGTAAATGGGCTTTAAATGTTAAATGGGATTTAAACATCCTGCGCTTCTTGCACTTCAGTGCCAATACAACCTATCATCTAAGAGGCCACCCTGCTTATGACCGGTTCCACAAAATTCGGCCCCTCATAGACCACCTGTCATCAAAATTTGCAGATGCTTATACCCCTGAACAGTCATTTTGAGGCATTTGGTTTCCAGACTACTCCTCACGGTTTTGGGCCCCTAAAATGCCAGGGCAGTATATGAACCCCACAAATAACTCCATTTTAGAAAGAAGACACGTGGTATCGCCGTACTCAGGAGAAGTAGTATAATGTGTTTGGGGGTGTATTTTTACACATACCCATTTCTCCCACCTAGCATGGGTATGTGTAAAAATACACCCCAAAACACATTATACTTTTTCTCCTGAGTACGGCTATACCACACGTGTGACAGTTTTTTGCAGCCTAGGTGCGCTAAAGGGCCCAAAGTCCTATGAGCACCTTTAGGCTTTACAGGGGTGCTTACAATTTAGCACCCCCCAAAATGCCAGGACAGTAAACACACCCCACAAATTATACCATTTTGGAAAGTAGACACCCCAAAGTTTTCAGAAAGGGGCATGGTGAGTCCGTGGCAGATTTCATTTTTTTGTCACAAGTTAGCAGAAATGGAAACTTATTTTTTGTCACAAAGTGTCATTTTCCGCTAACTTGAGACAAAAAAATAAAATCTATGAACTCACCATGCCTCTTAGTGAATACTTTGGGATGTCTTCTTTCCAAAATGGGGTCATTTGGGGTTTTTTTATACTATCCTGGAAGTCTAGCATCTCATGAAACATGACAGGTGCTCAGAAAAGTCAGAGATGCTTCAAAATGGGTAAATTCACTTTTTGCACCATAGTTTGTAAACACTATAACGTTTACCCAAACAAACAAAAATCCAATAAGTGTCTATTTATTGATCAAAGACATGTAGCACAATAAATTTAGACAAAAATGTATCTATACATTTTACTTTATTTGAAAAATGTCAACACAGAAAGTTAAAAAAAATCATTTTTTTTTTTACAAAATTCATGTCTTTTTTGATGAATATAATAAAAACTAAAAATCACAGCAGCAATCAAATAGCACCAAAAGAAAGCTGTATTAGTGACAAGAAAAGGAGGTCAAATTCATTTGGGTGGTAGGTTGTATGACCGATCAATAAACCGTTAAAGCTGCAGTGGTCTGAATGGAAAAAAAGTGTCTGGTCCTTAAGGGGTTTTAAGACTGCAGTCCTTAAGTGGTTAAAGAAAATCTGTAATGAAAAAACCTCCCCTGGGGGTTACCTCGGGTGGGGGAAGCCTCTGGATCCTATTGAGGCTTCCCCCGTCCTCCTCAGTCCCACGGCGGCGGCGATGTAAATATTTACCTCTCGGGCTCCAGCGAAGGCACAGTATTCGCTCTTCCCACGGAGATAGGCGAAAATAGCCGATCTCCGTTGGGCCGTTCTACTGCGCAGGCGCAAGTCTCCTGCGCAGTAGAGCGGACCCGACGGAGATCGGCTATTTTCGCCTATCTTCGTCAGAAGAGCCGCAACAGCACCCCCGCTGGAGCCTGGAAAGGTAAATATTGAACAGGCTGTCTGATTTGTCGCCTGTGCATTTTGGGGGCTGCAGCGAGACCGCCGTGGGACACATGAGATAGGGTCGAGGATTCCCCCTACTGGAGGTGAGTACCCCACAGGGGAACTTTTTTTCAGTAAAGGATTTCTTTAAGGCCCGGTTCACATTAGCGTTCGCTATCCGGATTTTCCGGATCTGATCCAGACCGCATACTGTACAAACGGAACGTACGTTCCGCATAGCAATGTAAAGTCTATGCGGACGTTCACACGTGTCCGTTCCATACGTACCGGAGCCGGATCGGATCCGGACTCTTTTCCAACATGCGCTATTTTTTGGGTCCGGATCTCCGGCCCACGCACCCGGACCGGAGCCGGACCTGAGCCTGACAGCACCATCTGGAACACAGAAACCAATGGGAAACGGAAGGCACAGAACACACTGCCTACAAAAACCTGACGTTCTACCCCACTTCCTATGCGTATCCAAGAGGCCATTTCGGATGGGGACACATGGGCCAAGCATGTCTGGAGTGGAGCAGCAGTGACAGACGTGCTGGAGCTGTTGGCAGAATGTCGGAGGTGGAGGTGAGGCCTACAGCGGAGGAACCTGATTCTACAGGTGCACCTTCTGCTGACCCCAACATTTTTTTCTTAAAATTTCGCTATTTTTTGCCGTACGGTTCTGATCAGGATCAGATCAGGATCAGGTCAGGATCCGATCAGGATCCGGTCCGTTTACTTGCCAAAACGCAAGTGTGAATGGGGCCTAACCCATTCACGTTCCGTCGTTTTCACATGAGAAATGTTCACCTCCCATTCATTAGCCTATTACTTTATCACTACTTATCACAATGCACTGATCTATATCTTGTTTTTTCCGCCACAAATTAGGCTTTCTTTGGGGGGTACATTTTGCTAAGAGCCACTTTACTGTAAATGCATTTTAACTAATAAGAATATAATATAAGAAAATAATAAGAAAAAAATGGAAAAATTCATTATTTCTCAGTTTTCAGCCAATATAGTTTTAAAATAATACATGCCTCCATAATTAAAACTCACGTATTGTATTTGCCCATATGTCCCGGTTATTACACCGTTAAAATGATGTCCCTATCACAATGTATGGCGACAATATTTTATTTGGAAATAAAGGTGCATTTTTTCCATTTTGCATCTATCACTATTAACAAGTTTAAAATAAAAAAAATATAGAAATATTTCATCTTTACATTGATATTTAAAAAGTTTAGACCCTTAGGTAAATATTTACATGTTTTTTTTTTATTGTAATGTTTTTTGTTTTGTTTTTTATAGTAAACATTTTATTTGGGTAGTTTTGGGAGGGTGGGAGGTAAACAATACATTTATAATGTAAATGTGTGTTCATTTTTATTTTTTTTTACATTCAGTTGTAGTATTACTTTTTGGCCACAAGATGGCGGCCATGAGTTTGTTTACATGACGTCACTCTAAGCGTAACACACGCTTAGAGTGACGCATCGGGGAGGGAACAGCCAGAAAAAGCACAGCTTCCGAGAGAAGCTGTCGCTTTTTCAGCGGGGGAGAGGAATCAGTGATCGGGCACCATAGCCCGATACATTGATTCCGTGGCTACCGAATCCGCGGCCGGGAGTGCGCGTGCACGCGCGCGATCGGCCGCGGGAGCACGCATGGTTCTACGTCCAGGAACCAAAATAGGTTAACCTCCTTGCCGGTCCAATTCCCGCCGGCAAGGAGGCAGCGCAGCACTTTTTTTTTTTCAAATCATGTGGCGAGCTCAGGGCGCGGCGGCGATCGCATACCACACGCAGCTAGCAAAGTGCTAGCTGCGTGTAGGAAAAAAAATTATGCAAAATCGGGCCAGGGGGGCATGAGAAATCCTCGTGCGCAGGTTACCCCGAACTGAGCTCGGGATAACCAGCAAGGAGGTTAAGTATAGCTGGAAAGGTCATCTGTTTCGTCTGGCATTTACAGATATTTTTCTCTGTGACAAAATCCATCCTGCCTCTAATTACTGCGCTTAGATACACTATGGCCCAAAACAATTAACTTTTTCTCCTGATCTGTGTCCTAGGTGATATTTTTACACCTTGTCAATAAAATGTCTTTTAAATTCCAGCAAGCCACAAAATGCTGAAAATAATTTTCAAAGCACTTTTCACCTACTTTTTAAATAAACTGCTTAAAAGCCATTTTAAAAAGAAGATGAAAAATTATCTCCTATGAGAAAACTCGGGAGAAAAAGTGAGTTTTGTTGAGCACCCGGCTGTCTTCAGCTCACCTCCTGCTATGCTGTAAGCAGATTTGCTCACAGAAGCACCAGCCCTGCATTCTCTCATCTCGCCCCACCCGGCTACTGTTTCATACCACCCGGCTGGAAAAAAATTCTAGAGAGAACACTGTGGACCTATATGTTTTGAATTCTATGGGAGAAAGCACTTTACAAATGTTGATATGCTGCAAGAATGAGCATGCAACTACCCAGACACAAAATCAGTGACCTTCCAGGAATGCTCACAGTGTTCAGATACTTTAGAGCAGATAAGTATTAAAAAACACAGTCCAGTTCTAGAGAGTCTCTTAAGGGGGCCATACACTAGCCGACCAACCAATTCGATTATTGCGGCCGAATTGCGAACGAGCAACGAAACCCCCGACGCAATGTATAAATGTATGTAGTGTAGTGCATTTATACATTACCTGTCTGGTGTCAGCCTCCACGCGGTCTCAGTCCATCTCGCCGGGTTCCGCACACGTCAGACGCTATGCGCCACTAGTGTGTATGCAGCTTACCCGGCAAAATGGACAGACACCGTTTGGAAGCTGCTACAGGACAGGTAATGCATAAATGCACTACACTACATACATTTATACGTTTTGGGGGCAGAGGCGGGGCAGACACGGCGGCTCAGCCGATTCCCTGATGATTTCATTCTGAAATCGGATGGGAATCGGCCTGTAGTGTATGGGCAGATTCGATTTGAGACAAATGTATCTCTATTCAGATTCGATTAGAGATAAATTTGTCTCTTGGTCGAATCTGCCCATAATCGTTCTTATGTATGGCCACCTTAACAGTCATAATTCTGAACTACAACAGAAAAGTAACAGTTCCCCCATTTACCTAAGAGGTGTGTGAGCCATAAGGAAGTAAAATAGACTGGTTAGTGATCTCATTTAGTTTGTTTAGTTACTTAGCCATAAACACAAGGCACAATTACCTTTTACAGTTAAATTGAAACAGCCAAGGCGATCTCCAGACAGTGAATCAGCTCCACACTGTAACACCACAGCACTCGGCTGGTACATTTCCATGACTTTAGAAATGATCTGCACACAGAAGAAGAAATGTGTGACCATCTGGCTCCACTAATATACAAGGCACAACAAACACCAAGAGTTGCCAGCAAAATTACAAGTTAAACATCCTTTTGAAAAACTTACAGGCTTAAAAATTTGCCCATACGATTCATCATCAATTCCATCCCTCATTGGGAAATTGACAGCATAGTATTTGCCTTTTCCAGCACCAATATCCTATAAGATAAAGTAAATGTAAACATCGCTATACAAAATGAAACATATTGTCATTAGTATTGCAGCTCTGATTTGCAACCTGCATTCTGTGAACTCGTTGTTTCAAACAGTCCTACAATTTCTTGGTGTCTTTATTGCTGATATAAACCTCTTTTGAAAAGAATTGTAGGTGTGGTTACTTATCTTAGGAAATACTTGTCAAACCTGAAAGTAACTGCTTATAAGTTGAAGTCTTATCAAATGGGTATAACTATAAGTGGGCAGCTATCACATAGAGGAGCGCAGGTGTGTATTGTCCCCCCGCCCCCCCGAAAGTAATGACTCACCATGTTCTGTGTGACATAAGCATGCACTTATCTCTGGAGGGTGCAGTAATTCAAAATCCATGAAAAAAGGAACACTTTCACAACACTGGATTCATTAAAAGTCTGTTTATTGTAATGCTAAATCCACCAGTGACACCGTGGTACAAAACTAGCAGATGTGCAGTGGAGAAAACAGGCCTTGCATTGGAGACACTTTTTCAAAGCCCAGTCATAAAAGGGGGCATGTCTCTGAATACCAGGCTATGAAGTGGATAAGGTATGTGTATGGCGTCACCACACCAAGTCACAGTGGTCTGCACAATACAATGTAGTGGGCGGTCTTTAAGACAGTCTGAAGTGGGGGGAAAAAAATACTCACCCAAGTAGAGGGAAGGCTCTGGGTCCTTTACAGCTTTTCCGTTCCTCCAACGGTCCGAGTGTTTCACTGCTGGCTCTCGAAGACTGCCGAAGCCTCCTGCAGCGAAAGAGAGAGCAGTCTCCGACCCATTGGTTGAAGACTGATCACGGGGAGCCAGAGGTGGAACACAGGGACCGCAGGAGGAACAGGAAGGCTCTATAGGACCCAGAGCCTTTCCTCTCCTTAGATAGGCATCTGTTTTTTTTACATTTCCACTTCAGACTCCCTTTTAAAGTTTAACTGTCGGGCATAAAATCAAAAATCAATTCTTTATTTTTATCTGGTAAACAAGTAATAGGGATGCTAACAAGGCAACCCAAAAGTTAAAATCACTATTACTTTTCTTGTTGATAAATGATCATTGCCCAGTTTACCTGATTCTTATTTGGTACGCACAAAGGAAGTTGCAGGGCATGCTGGGTTGTCCTTTTTTTGCTTCTCTACTTTCCCTTCAGACTTAACTAATGCAGCCTGATTGGCTGAAGCCTCTTTCCCTCCTGTTTTCCCCTCCCACACCTCTGCTCCTCTCCGATTGACCAATATTTCTCATGCTGAGACAATGCACACACAATCAGGCAGAGGAGAGTAAGGGAGGAAATGACATCAGGATTGGCTTCAAAATAGCCACAGTTAAAATGGGAAAGGATTTTCTTTTTTTTATTGCTGAAAAATCACTAAAATCAAAAATGTGGACAGTGCAATACATGTTATGTAATTAGAGCAAGTATTTATCTACTTATACATGTGTTTTTTTATGAGATAGTATGGCTGACAGCTCCTCTTTAAGCTTTGGATGAACAGTGTATAAGAATTGAAATCTTGGAAGGAAAGCTGACAAAGTCGAGACATTCGATTCTCATGCATGTAAAGTGCAAAAAGACTTACTCGGAGGTCACCAGTGCCTGGGAAATATTCCCCATATTTGTGAAATGAAACAGTCATGACACGGTCAGTGGTATAGAAAGCTTCTTCGACTCCATCTCCATGGTGGATGTCTATGTCAATGTACAACACTCTTTGGTGGTATCTAGAAACAAATATATTAATACATTATTACTGAAAATTAACCATGAACTGCAAACAATTTATAAGTGACCATTTTACTTCATGGATAATGAATAAGTCTAAGATTTGTGAGGTGGGATTTGTGGCTAGCTTTGTTGCACTTCCCGTCAAAACATTCTGTCACTGTCTGTTTAAGGGCAACTTGTCACAGTTATCTGTAAAGCGAGTCTATCGTCCCAGCCAAACAAAATGAACATGTATTTGCTATAACATCCTGTATATATTAAAGAGACTCTGTAACAACATTTTCAGCCTTATTTCTTCTATCCTATAAGTTCCTATACCTGTTCTAATGTGTTCTGGATTACTGCAACCTTTCCTAGTTGCACTGTCTCTGTAATAGATCTAATCTATAATAGATCTAATATATCTAATCTTTTCTTTGTCAAGCTTTGTCGACCCAGGAAGGAGAGGGCTGTCTCTGTTTTAATGAATACAATTTATGCACGCCCCATCCACGCTCTGTGTGCTTTGTTTACTCCTCAGACAGCGTCTCTGCTCTCAGTTTTAGCTTGTCTGTTATGCAGTTTGTGAGGGAGGCTGAGGGGGGGGGGGGGAGGGAGGGAGCTGCCTGTCACATGCTGAGAAACTGTGAGAGTCCCAGACTGGAGTGCAGATAATTCCCTATGTAATAAAAGCTTGTAGTATACTGTAACATGAGATTATATATATATATATATATATATATATATATATATATATATATATATATATATATATATATATATATATATATATATATATATATATATATATATATATATATATATATATATATATATATATATATATATATATATATATATATATATATACACATACACACACACGCACACACACACACACACACTTATTACCGTCACAAACAGGAATCAATTTTATTGGAATTCCACATGAAAGACCAATACAAAGTGGTGTACGCGTGAGAAGTGGAACGAAAAGCATACACGATTCCAAACATTTTAAAAAAATAACTGCAAAGTGGGGTGTGCGTAATTTTTCAGCCCCCTTTGGTCTGAGTGCAGTCAGCTGCCCATAGACATTGCCTGATGAGTGCTAATTACTAAATAGAGTGCACCTGTGTGTAATCTAATGTCAGTACAAATACAGCTGCTCTGGGACAGCCTCAGAGGTTGTCTAAGAGAATACTGGGAGCAACAACACCATGAAGTCCAAAGAACATACCAGACAGGTAAGGGATAAAGTTATTGAGAAATTTAAAGCAGGCTTAGGCTATAAAAAGATTTTCAAAGCCTTGAACATCCCACGGAGCACTGGTCAAGCAATCATTCAGAAATGGAAGGAGTCTGGCACAACAGTAAGCCTACCAAGACAAGGCCGTCCACCCAAACTCACGGGCAGAACAAGGAGAGCGCTGATTAGAAATGTAGTCAAGTGGCCCACGGTGACTCTGGATGAGCTGCAGAGATCTACAGCTCAGGTGGGGGAATTTGTCCATAGGACAAATATTAGTTGTGCACTGCACAAAGTTGGCCTTTATGGAAGAGTGGCAAGAAGAAAGCCATTGTTAAACAGAAAAGCATAAGTCTTGTTTGCAGTTTGCCACAAGCCATGTGGGGGACACAGCAACCATGTGGAAGAAGGTGCTCTGGTCAGATGAGACCAAAATGGAACTTTTTGGCCAAAATGCAAAACACTATGTGTGGAGGAAAACTAAAGCCGCAGCTACACGCGTAGCTCGATTGATAAGATCAGACAGGACGGATCTCCCCACCGCCGATTCCGTGCTCGGTCCCCGCGAATCGAGCGGAAGAATCGAGAGGAAGATAAGCGGCGCGGGGACGAGCGGGAATCGAGCGGGTATTGATTCTGGCAGGGCCGCGGAAGAGGCGATCCGGGCGGCTAATCGAGCCACCGGGTCGCCGCCTCATCTACATGTGTAGATGAGGCATAACACTGCACATCACTCTTAACACACCATCCCCACTGTCAAATATGGTGGTGGCAGCATCATGCTCTGGGGGTGTTTCTCTTCAGCAGGGACAGGGAAGCTGGTCAGAGTTGATAGGAAGATGGATGGAGCCAAATACAGGGCAATCTTGGAAGAGAACCTCTTAGAGTCTGCAAAAGACTTGAGACTGGGGTGGAAGTTCACCTTCCAGCAGGACAATGACCCTAAACATAAAGCCAGGGCAACAATGGAATGGTTTAAAACAAAACATATCCATGTGTTAGAATGGCCCAATCAAAGTCCAGATCTAAATCCAATCGAGAATCTGTGGCAAGATCTGAAAACTGCTGTTCACAAACGCTGTCCATCTAATCCGAGCGAGCTGGAGCTGTTTTGCAAAGAAGAATGGGCAAGGATGTCAGTCTCTAGATGTGCAAAGCTGTTAGAGACATACCCTAATAGACTGGTAGCTGTAATTGCATCAAAAGGTGGTTCTACAAAGTATTGACTCAGGGGGCCGAATAATTACGCACACCCCACTTTGCAGTTTTTTGTTTTTTTAATCATGTACGATTTTCGTTCCACTTCTCATGTGTACACCACTTTGTATTGGTCTTTCACTTGGAATTCCAATTACATTGATTCATGTTTGTGGCAGTAATGTAACAAAATGTGGAAAACTTCAAGGGGCCGAATACTTTTGCAACCCACTGTGTATGTATGAATGTATGTACGTATGTATGTATGTATGTATGTACGTACGTACGTACGTGTGCACACACACACACACACACACACACACACACACACACACACACTTCCTGGTTAGCGGCCATGTTTTCTGTTTTTTAAACACTGCCTAAAACGGGTGATTAAAAGCCAGGATCGCGGCGAAGAGCAGCGGAAACGGCAAAGAGGGAACCAGGAGAACACAGTGACTCAATTGGTAGGTTTTTTACTGTATAAATCGGACGGTACAGATTCTCTTTAAGGGTATGTGTCCTGTCTCGTAGTGGATAATGCAGTCCTTACTGATGAGCTAGTAATATGTCTTTATATTTTTCTAAGGTTGCATAACTGCTGAGTACATTGTGAATGTAGGGTTTAGGAGGAGGTTTTACATGTCCTGTGTATCGGACAGGCAGGGCTGTGGAGTCGGTCCGAAAATCCACCGACTCCGACTCCTCAGTTTAGGATTCCACTGACTCCGACTCCACGACTCCGACTCCTCTAATTTGCATATTACAATTTTGTTGATTAAAAGTATGTAACATGAAATTCGTCTCTTAAAGAGAGTCTGAAGCGAGAATAGATCTCGCTTCAGACCTCATAGCTAGCAGGGGCATGCGTGCCCCTGCTAAAACGCCGCTATAGCGCGGCTTAACGGGGGTCCCTGTCCCCCCAAACCCCCTCCGAGCAGCGGGGGAGCGCTTCCTGGTTGGGGCAGGGCTAACCGCCGCAGCCCTGCCCCATGCGAGTCTGTCAGACGCGTACCTCCGCCTCTCCCCCGCCCTTCTCAGTCTTCCTTCACTGAGAGGGGCGGGGGAGAAGCCGCGATGCGTGTCTGATAGACGCGACTGGAGGCAGGGCTGCAGCCGTTAGCCCTGCCTCCAGGAAGATCAGCTCCAGCGACCTTTTTCCGACCCAGGTTTGCGGGGGGTGGGTTGGGGGTGAAGGGACCCCCGTTAAGCCGCGGGATAGCGGCGTTTTAGCAGGGGCACACGTGCCCCTGCTATATATAAGACCTGAAGCGAGATTTAGTCTCGCTTCAGTGTCTCTTTAACTGCCAACGCTTAGGAATTTTACAAGACAACTGAAGTGAGAAGGATATGTAGACTACTATATTTATTCCCTTTTAGACTAAAACTAGTCCTTGGTAAGAGTACTTGTAAAAGGTACAAACCGGAACAAAGAACATCTATCAGGCCCTAGGCAATGTAACTGTGGGTACATGTAAGAATGATGTGCAGGTACTCTGCAGGGGAATGAGGAGATTGTAAACAGACAACACCTCTGTGTTCAATGTGCACAGCATTCTCAGTGGATTCCCTGCAGCTCTGTGGGGAGTGCATATGTAGAGTATAGTACTACTGTGTAACAAAGTAAACCTGAGACAGATGAAATTAAAGTTTTATACATACCTGGGGCTTCCTCCAGCCGCCTTCAGGATAATCAGTCCCTCGTTGTCCTCCTCCACCACCTGGATCTTCTGCTATGAGTCCAGGTACTTGAGCCAGTCAGGCGTAGTGCGCATGCACACACTCCGCTGCCAGGAGCATACTACACCTGTGCAGCACTATTGCGCAGGTGCAAAATGTTCCTGGCTGTGGGAGCGGCTTGCGGCCGGACAGCGCTGACTGGCTGAATTACCAGGACTCATAGCAGAAGATCCGGGTGGTGGAGGACAGCGAGGGACTGATTAGCCTGAAGGGGGCTGGAGGAAGCCCCAGGTATGTATAAAACTTTACTTTTCATCCGTCTCAGTTACCCTTTAATTTGTAGTCACCAAACCAAATTTTAATAACATATCAAATTATTTGATTTCATCAGCAAAGGGAGTGCATACATTTGCATAAATCAGCATCAATGCAGAATTATTTCCATCTCGTTGACCATCTCTATTAGTGACACGGCTACACATCAGGCTTTATTCTTACAGCATAGATGTTATTTAGTATATATAAGAGATTCCTGTGTACACATCATATATACAGTCACAATCAGATATGTATATCTGACCTTAAAAATACTGGGACTGCTTTATTGAAGCAGCACAAGTAACTAATTTTGATTGGTTTATTTCATTTCTGTGGACAAAGCACAGCTATTACTGTATATATACATTATTTTTAATGACTATTATCTGAGAAATAGAACATTTTATCATATTTTCTATTTTAATTACAGTTACAAATTCATTAGGAGTCGGAGTCGGAGCATTTTTTCCCGACTCCGACTCCAGGCACCCAAAAATGCCCGACTCC
Organism: Hyperolius riggenbachi; assembly: GCF_040937935.1. Lineage (NCBI taxonomy): Eukaryota > Metazoa > Chordata > Amphibia > Anura > Hyperoliidae > Hyperolius > Hyperolius riggenbachi. The sequence continues at coordinate 279,860,692 of NC_090649.1, forward strand.
ACGACTCCGACTCCACGACTCCGACTCCACAGCCCTGCGGACAGGTGCTTTTTTTCCTCTAATAAAGTCAATTTTGTGATAGTTTTGAGCGACCCTGAGGTCATTTGGTAGCTATGTACTGCTTTATCGGATTATGATACTGTCCTCGTAGGCAGTTATTAATTCAACTTAAAATCACTGTGTTGACAGATAACAGGGTATTTTAAACCAGTGGAGCGCTTCACATATATGTATTGTTTAACAAGATGCTAAAAGGATAGTGCTGAAATTCCTAAAAAGTCCAGTTAAACCAGATCAAGAAAAATTACAGTCCTTTTATCTGTTCCGAGACCCAGGAGCAGCAGTGTTGCCAACCGTCCGTTAATTTACGGATTGCCTGTAAATATAGAGGTAATTTTGCACGCCCGTGAAATCCGTAAGAGTCAGGGCGGCATCCGTAAAAATATACTCGGGCGGGGGGCGGAGCCGCGAGCAGCAGCTTCATGGCCACACATCTGACAGAGGCAGAGCTGGCCGCGAGGCAGAGACTCCAGTCCCGCCCCTCGGCTCAGCTATCCAATAGAAGTGCAGCTTTTATCCCTCCCAGCCTCCCCTTTCTCCCTGTCTGCCAGGCTCCACCCCCTCTTTCTACCACGAGAGCTATGAACTTAGGAGCAGTGAAGAGCTGACAGGAATGCTGCAGGAAGTGACAGGCGAAGCCAAAGCAGCCAGCCGAGCCCATCAGTGCATATCCCAGCGTAAATAAAATTATACATACCTGTGGCTTCCTCCAGCCCCATCCACCTGGATCGCTCCCACGCCGCTGTCCTCCGCTGTCTGCAGCGCCAGTACCGGGTCCCTGCACTTCCGTCAGTTGGCTCCAGTCTACGCAGGAGAAGTGCGCTTTTTGCGTATCTCCAGCAGCTGCTGTAAAAATGCGTAGAGGGCGCACTTCTCTTACCTCAGATTGGCTCTGACTGACGGAAGTGCAGGGACCCAGTACTGGCGATGCAGACAGCGGAGGACAGCGGCGTGGGAGCGATCCAGGTGGATGGGGCTGGAGGAAGCCACAGGTATGCAGAATTTTTTTACTGAGCTCGGAGTCCCTTTAAAGGAAAACCAAGACATGATTAATGTGTGTATTTATACTTACCTGGGGCTTCCTCCAGCCTCATGAGGTGCCGTCCTCTTCATCCTTTTGCTATGCCTCCCGGTAATATGACCGACCTCACCTTTCTGTGCACATAGGCTTGGCCGCATACATACCAGTGTTGCCAACCGCCCTTAAATTTTGTTACAAATTAAGCTGCCCGTGAATTCCGTAAGGAATTCAGCAGCGTCCGTAGCAGGAGGGAGAGCTGTGGCATCAGTGGCGGAGAAGGGGGGCAAATTCCCCCCCTTCCCTCACCTTAGTGCTCTCCCTCACTCGCTCTCTCCTCCGGGTCCGGAACTAAGTGCTGAGTGGCGTTTGGCAGCGGGCGGAACTCACCTCCGTCTCGCTCCAAGCGCCGGAAGTTCTGGTGCCGAAGCCGCTGCTCTGGACCAGACCAGAGTAGCGGCAAATCATCCTGCGACGAGACGCAGGTAAGTTCCGCTCGCTGCCAGCCACTCAGCACTTAGTTCTGGAGGAGAGAGCGAGGGAGGGAGAGTACTAAAGTGAGGGAAGTTGGGGGGGGGGGGGGGGGGGAAGATTGCCCCCCCTTCTCCACTGCTGATCCCACACAGTTCTCCCTGCACTGCGCTGCTCCCCTCCTGCTGGGGGGGGGGGGTCACCTGGCTACCTATTGTGGGCACATATGCCTCTGGCTACATATACTGGGCACATATACCTCTGGCTACATATACCTCTGGCTACATATACTGGGCACATATACCCCTGCCTACATATACTGGGGACATATACCCCTGCCTACATATACACCTGACTATATATACTGGGCACATATACCCCCTGACTACATATACTGGGGACATCTATACCTCTGGCTACATATACTGGGCACATATACCTCTGGCTACATATACTGGGCACATATACCCCTGACTACATATACTGGGACATATACACCTGACTACATATACTGGGCACATATACCTCTGGCTACATATACTGGGCACATATACCCCTGGCTACATATACTGGGCACATATACCCCTGGCTACATATACTGGGCACATATACCCCTGGCTACATATACTGGGCACATATACCTCTGGTTACATATACTAGGCACATATACCTGTGGCTACATATACTGGGCACATATACCCTGCCTACATATACTGGGGACATATACCCGACTACATATGCTGGGGACATATACCCCTGCCTACATATACTGGGCACATATACCCCTGCCTACATATACTGGGCACATATACCCCTGCCAACATATACTGGGCACATATACCCCTGCCAACATATACTGGGCACATATACCCCCGGCTACATATACTGGGCACATATACCCCCGACTACATATACTGGGGACATATACCCCTGGCTACATATACTAGGCACATATATCCCTGGCTATATATACTGGGCACATATACCCCTGGCTACATATACTAGGCACATATATCCCTGGCTATATATACTGGGCACATATACCTCTGGCTACATATACTGGGCACATATACCCCTGCCTACATATACTGTGGACATATACCTCTGGCTACATATACTGGGCACATATATCTGCTGGCTACATATACCGAGGACACTGGCTGTTTGCCATTATGTGCATTTACTGGTGAAAAGCTGTCTCTTATGTGCATTTACTGGTGAAAAGCTGTCTCTTATTATGTGCATTTACTGGTGAAAAGCTGTCTCTCATTACGTGCATTTACTGGTGAAAGGCTGTCTGTCATTACGTGCATTTACTGGTGAAAGGCTGTCTGTCATTACGTGCATTTACTGGTGAAACGCTGTCTCTTATGTGCATTTAGTGGGGAAACGCTGTCTCTCATTATATGCATTTACTGGGGAAACGCTGTCTGTCATTATGTGCATTTACTTGCCGCGCCCACTTTCGTTGCCGAGGCGCGCTTTGCGCACCGCACATTTCCTCGAACATGTTAACCCCTACTTATTTGACTTCCCTCTCATATGTGCCAGTCTAGAACCAGCCCTGTACCCCTACCTACATATACTGGGCACATATACCCCTGGCTACCTGTTCTGGGTACATCTCTCTTCCTGGCAACCAGTCCTGGGGACATCTATACCCCTGGCCACCTATTCTGCGGACACCTATAGACCTGGGGCTACCTATTTTTGGGGAACCACTGCTGTCAGATTAAGTGTATTTTGGGGAACTGCTGCCAGAATATGTGTATGTTGGGGGAATCGCTGCTGTCAGATTACATCTATTTTTTGGGAACCACTGCCATATTTTCTGTATTTTGGAAGAACCTCTGCCAGATTACGTGGATTTTTGGTGAAATGCTGTAAGATTACATGTATTTTGGGGGAGGGGGGGGGGGGGGGAAACACTATGGCAGAGCTCAAACTTTCCTGGCAGACCTTTTACAGCAATACTAAAATCATGTATATTTGGCCCCACCCATGACCACGCCCACATTCTGTTGCGCGACCACGCCCATTTTTCGGCGCGCTGCGCGCGCCACAGGGGATTTTGTCAGTAAAAAAAATCGTTTGGCAGTAAATTTTTGGGTATTTGTCAGTAAAAAATAACGTGAAAAGGTTGGCAACACTGAGCAGCAGACAACCCATGAAAACATAAGTTCCTTATTCTTGAGTGAAAGCCACCACCCTCACCCTCAAGAAGGGGCATTCACCCTTTGTAAATGATCCTCTGTTACATGGGTCCACAATGTCAGCAGAATATGTTTAAAGCAATCCCCAGCTTGTCACGAGTCAACCATCTCTCCTCAACAAGTCTTTTCTTCTTAGGACATGAACACCTCAAAATATAAACATTTGTCTCTCCATAGAGTAAAACCGCTCACTATTTTATTCAAACTTAAAATTGCACACTCACATGTGATTAGGTATCATCAAGCATAGAGTTTTACAACAGGCTTTCTTCCATGCTCTGGTCGCCTAGCTGGCTCACAATTGCACCACTGCCTTGTGTAAGTGACTCAGTTATACGTATTCAAAGGGATCATGAGATGGGGATTAGCAATAAAATCTAGATACCTGAGGATTCCTCCAGCCCCCTCCAACCTGATCGCTTTCACAGCCTCCTCTTCTCCCTGTCCGTTCACCTGCAATTGACCCTGGAAAGTCCTCCGGTCCAGGGCCAATGTGCATGCAGTCACACGCGCTCTTGACTCGTTCACGTTGCCGGGAGCATACTGCGCAGGTGCAGAACACTCCCGGCGATGGGGGCGAGACAGAGGAGCGTGTCTGACCAGGCTGCGCATGCGCTGACTGGCGGATTTTAAGGGGCCAGTTGCGGACGAACGGAGAGGGAGAATAGGACACCGTGGGAGTGATCAGGCTGGAGGAAACCCCAGGTGTATATATTTTATTGTGAGGCCCCATCTCAGGTACATTTTGAATGCAGGCTGTCCTGGATTCATTGAAGCTAATTGCTGTGAGTGCATGGGACTGCAACAAAAGCAAGCCCTAATTCATGCCCGTTCAGCAAACCTCTATATTCTGATATGACAGGCAATGTAACAAACTCTTGCACCTTATTATCAGACACTTAAAAAAAAAAATACAATTCAGGTTTTCTGGACTACTTATGTCTTCCCATGCCCCAAACTGTGGCATTTGTGAGCATTTGCCCAGTCACTCACACAGACCAGTTCCTATATGTAGTCTGCCAGATTCCATATTCACCAAGAGCTAGTATATACAGTTTAATAAAAATGATATTAGGCCCCGTTCACATTACAAACGCGGATGGCCACGCATGCGGAACGCAACGCATGCGAACGCACGCCATCCGCGTTTGTGTGTGTTGCGTGGCTGATCCCATCACTGAAAAGTGAATGGGACAGCCACGCGTTTTTACAAAAAATGCGTGCAGCATGCGTTCCCGGACCGCACAGGTCCGGAACACATGCAGTGCGAACATCAGACATTGCACTCTATGCAATGTCTGATGTCGTGCGTGTCGGCCACCTGCACGCGTTTCCAAAACGCGGCTAGAAACGCGTGCAGTGTGAACGGGGCCTTAAAGTCACACACAAATGGGCAAGCACCATCTACTCAACCATAAATATGGGTAAATACCAGAGTGTGCAGAAGGGAACCAAAAGCAAGTACTGTACAAACAAAAGAAAAAGTAGTTCCCTAAAAACCGCACCACTCAATTCAATAATGAATAATAAACCAACTTTATTCAGTATACAAGGAATTAAAACACTAAAAACAATAGATCATGGGGCACATGATAATAGGATGAATGTAGTCACAAATCCACAATGCCAGCAAATATATCACAATAAATACACATATATATAAATTATATATGAAAAATAAATTACTAATAAATGTCAAAAAACCCCTGACAAGCTGTCAGCCGATGCGTGCAAAAAGGTAAAGTGCATAGTGCAAAGATGAGGAGGACCAGAGTGATAAACCCTCCAATGAAAATGTGGGATCAATAACCATAAGAAAAAACAGATACAGAAGTCAGTGAGGTGCTAATAGTGGAGAAAGGATATAGGGCTGTATGCAGATGGTGAGAAACAGATAAGGGCTGTATACTAATAGTGTGGCATGGAGAAGGCTGTAGCTTACCAGGTAGGAGAGAGAAAGCAGGCAAGGGAAGGGGGTGCCCCACGCACGCCGTCGCGATTCGCTGCCTCCAATGCGCAGCTTCGACAGGGCAGGGGCCTTAAAGTGACATGTGACAAACATTTGTATGTCAAGTCTCAATCTTACTTACAACTTGACAGTGTTCAGAGCTCTAAATCAGATTTTTTTCTGCATTGGAGTCAATCTGGAGAGCCGTGTACTCTCACTTATACAGTAGAATCCCTTTATAGTAAACTTCAAGGGACCTGACCAAGTAGTTTACTATTTCAGAATTGGTCATACATTGTATGTTCATACACGAGCATGGTCGGGACCTGAGGACTGAGTTTACTATCTCTAGAGGTTTACTATATCAGAGTTTACTATCACAAGATTCTACTGTAATCAGAGGTTATAAAACTGCGTAGCTGATAAACAGTTTTGAGTGCAGGGACTAGTGTTCATTAGTATGGGGTCTGTAAAAACACTAAATCCTGCCATCATGAACCTGAGGCAATGAAAAGTTGAAAGGAAGATTTTAATCTATAAAATACAAGATCGGACAAATTTCAGGAAAAACTATTTTAGAAGTGGGACAACAATGCATTCTGTTGCAGGGGGAGGGAATTGGAGGACGACAGAGCAGCAGACGTGACACCATGTGGTGGGCGGGGCGAGCTCAAAGCTATCAGCAGTCAATTGGCCGAATTCATCCACCTGGACGTTATTAGCCCGCTCAGCCAAATGTAATCTAGCATGTATGGGCCTTTAGGCTATACATACAATTGTTTATTACGCAAGTTTCTTTTCACATCAGGTTTCCTTTTAAGTCCCTACAACTGCCTCATGTAAGGTGATCAGTGGGGTATTTGGACTACTTACCAGTATGGCAGCCACACCATGGGCACTACATTACAGAAAACCCCACGCTGTCAGAAGGGCATTCCTACCAGATTCATTACACACTGTGAATACTACAACTTGGTGCCCAAAATGCATGCTTCAAAATATTTTCTCTACAGTCAGTGAGTAAGGTAATAGCTACCTGTCATAGCATCTGCTTTGTAAAGGTACACACCCATCCAGAACTAGGGCTTAAAAGATATGTTAGATTAGGACATGTTATGCACAGCTTACATACACTAAATGCTCGGCTAAGTTTGTGAGATCCATGTTAAACATCCAAACAAGTAAAAGCTTACTTTAAGAGTTCAAGGATCGCAAGCACAATGTCGTTCACGTAACAGAACCCAGATGCTTCGGATTTCTTTGCATGATGAAGCCCTCCTGCCCAGTTCACAGCCATGTCAGTTTGCTGTCGGTTTAGTTTTACAGCACCAGCTGAAAAAATGAATGATGAAGAGTGGGAGAAAGTAAAACGCCTAGGTTTGTTCAAATAACAGTTCTGATAAAGTTACACTAGACACATTCCCCTTTGGACATGTTTCATCCCATAGCTTATCTACACCAGTTTGATGTATGCAAACAGACTTGGACAAGTCACATCCTTTCCTGTAGACTCTGCACACTAATGTGGAGTGTGGAGAATTATTACATGAGCCTACACTTGGGTTCAAGTCAGATTTTTAGGCTCTGAAACACCATTATGGCTCAGGAAAAGGTAATCCAATATGTTTAGTTCCATACACATTAGGGGATAGCGCAAAAAGAAAGTCCAAACACTCTAGACCTCCACAAACACATACCCACTGGTGCAGGATCTGGCCAGCCTAGCCATGTAGAGCAACAGAAAGGATCTGCAGACCGCAGTAGGATGTATAAAAGCCGGTATTCTTTATTCAAAAACTCCACACAAGAAGACAAACACATCCACAGGAACAACTGACGCGTTTAGGGCGCAGAATGTGCCCTTAGTCATAGTTAACTATGTCATAAACCATGACTAAAGGGCAGATTCTGAGCCCGGTATGCATCAGTTGTTCCTGTGGATGTGTTTGTTGTCTTGCGTGGAGTTTTTGAATAAAGAATACAGACTTTTATAAATCCTACTTCGGTCTGCGGATTCTTTCTACTGCTCTACATCACTTTATGGCCCATACTCACGGGCTACAATTGTCGCCGCAACCACGTGGCACGCGCGTGTTGCGGCGACAAGTCGCCCGTGAGTATGAGGCGCGCACCCCAAACCGTCGCTCGTCGCTGCTGTCACTAGGCGATTGGCAACGGTCAATTGCATGTCGACAGTCGCCGCCGCAACTGTCACTAGTCCGCGTGAGTATTCGGACTAGCGACAGCAACCATGAAAGAATACACGGCGCTTCCGGCGGGGGGGGGGGGGGGGGGGTGTTTGGGGAGGAACGTCGCCGACAGCTTCCATCGCTTCTGTAATCCCTCTTCCGCGTTTGTACGCGGAGGGACCTGGCGACGAGCTGTCGCGCACACGCTCCCGTGTGCTGGCGACAGGGCACAAAAGTAGCCCGTGAGTATGGGCCATTAGGGAATAACTGCAACCCCAATTCAGCTTGTTTACATGTAAACCAGCAATTCTACTGTGCTTCTAATAGATTGTGACTAAGGGAGTGCCCTGTCAGTAAATTAGTCCTGTAATAAATATTTGTTGGTTGCTATGGGCAACAACACTACACCTTTGTTTGGCACCATATCACAGAACGTTTGATAATTTGAGACTCATCACAGCAACCGCAAAGGAGATAGAACTGTTAGAGGTCTTCAAAGTTTAAGGAGTTTATTAGGCAAAACAGATATACAGGTGTGTTCATCAGCAATCTTCGTTACATGTTCGTTTCCTCAGCAAAGCAATCAATCTGTAGTAAGTCATCTTAAGAGTTTCATGCTCTTGGTCCATCCCTTGTGAATCCACCAGGCTTTATCTTACGAACATCTATGTTACGTTGTGGAAAGACAGCACATGGCTATATACAGCATACGGATAAATGACGTTACAAGAAGTTAGGAAGTGAATAGAAGTGGAAGCCTTTTCCCCTAGACCAGGGGTGTCAAACCCAACTACTAAGTGGGCCGAAACTGAACACTGGGACCAAGTCACGGGCCAACCTCACATGTCTTCTGGCCACCTCGCTCCCTTTTAAAGTTCCATGGTGTCTAATGGCCCCCATCCAACCCCTATACAGTTCCCTGGTGTCTAGTGGTCCTTCTCCCTCCCCTACACATTTCCCTTGTGGCTAGTGGCACCCCTGCCCTATATAGTCCCCATTTTTTTTTTATACTTTCCCCCTACTTCACCCATATGGTTTCCCTGGTGTTCTATGTCTTCACCTCCAATATAGCTTCCCTGGTGGTCTAGAGTAGGCCAAACATAATGCAAAGTGGGGAAACCATTTGGGGGCCAAATTTAATAGCTCTGAGGGCCAGATTTGGCACACAGGCCGGAGTTTGACATGTATGCCCTAGACCGTCCGTTCCTTATAAACAGCCAGTCAAGAGTTAATCCTGGACTCCACACGCAATAGGAGTCCGCTTTCAGTCATCTCCTCAGCCTGCCATAGGCTGGCAAGACCATGTGATAGAATGACCAGCACAGTCTTTACTGCGCATGCACTAGAAAACCCACCTTTCCATTGACCTGTCCCCTTGTTTTTAGGAAAACATGGTTTTCTGTTCCCCGGTCTTTGTTTACCTTTAGGAAATATGAAAACATTTGTTGTTTATCCCGCTGCAGCCTGGATGACGGTACATCTCGAGCGGATACCGTGCTCCGGCCTTGTGGGAGACACAGCACAATGTTCTACATTCTGCTTCTAGAAATGCCTCTATTTCTCTCTAAGAGAAATCCTTCCTAAAGAGAAACTCTGCAGAGCAAGTCCTTTTACTAAGACCAGTTATCTAAAGTAACTGCGGGCTCCGAATTCAAGCATATTATACTTAAATTCCAACTAGTCCAGGTGAAGAAAAAAAAGGAACAATGTGCATCTAATCTACTGATGCAGCGTTTATGGGCCATCTATATTCTACAGATTAAAGCGGACCTGAACTCAAAAGTTCCTCTCTGTTCTAAAAGATAAGCAACAGCATAATAACCTTTAAAGAGTAACTGTTAGGGATAAAATAAAAAAAAAATCAATTCACTATTTTTATATGGTAAACAAATAAGGATTCTAACCAGGCAATGCAAAAGTTAAAAATCACTCTCAACTTTCTTCTCAATAGAATATCATTTACCAGGTCCCCTGGCTCTAATTTGGTACATCTGCTGCAAAAGAGAAGTTGTAGTGCATGCTGTTTTTTTCTTTTTTACTTTCCTCCCCCTTTCCTCTCAGACGTAACTAATGCAGCCTGATTGGCTGAAGTTTCTTTCACTCCCGTTTTCTCCTCCTACACCTCTTTTCCTCTCTGATTGGACAATATGTCTTGTGCTGAGAAGCTGAGAAAGTGACTAAGCTGAAATCCAATTCATACAAATAAACCAGGTCTGCAATGGTTTGTGACAATGCACTTCTTACTGCAGAGCTGTGTGGGAGTGTCTGAAGACTGGGAGGAGGGTGGACAAGCATACTAAATCAGAAAGAGGATAGGAAACAGAGTAAAGGAGGAAATTACATCAGAATTGGCTTCAGACACAGGGATACCAAAGTGGAAACTGACAAACAAAAATCTCTTTATTTACTATATAAAACTCACTGAAATCAAAATGTGGACAGTGCAATACATATGTTAAGTAGAGCAAGTATTTATCTAGTAATTTATTTATTTTTTTACTATCTCAGTTTTTTTCTGAGATAGTATGGCTAACAGCTCCTTATAATCAATTTATCAATTTATCCCAGAGCTGTGTGGCCACACTTTATGCATTGGGCGCTACTCTCACTGGATGAATGTCATGGACGGATGTGTGTGAAGAGTGTGTGGATGCAGGGACTGCTGAGCCAATCCTTGGGATCCAAGTGTTTTTAAAGGTTTTTATTAGATTCCTCTTGAGACAGTTTGTGATTGCTGTGTATTTTCTCTACAATAAAGTTTTTGATACATGACCAAGTGAGGCCTGGTTTAAACTCTTTTGATGGTTTTTTTTTTGCAGATCTAGATATCTGAGTTTAAGGCCCATAAACGTCTGACGCATCTGCGCACACAGTGTGGTTCATGTGTGGCGCAGAGAGACAATCAATTGTTTGGTCATGTGAAGACCTATGTTCAATTCAAATTGTTTCAATGTCATTAAGTGGTTAACTTTAATAGAGCCCAATTTGTGTAAGTGTAGCAGAACAGGCATAGTGGTAAGGTAGACCAATACACAGACTTCCCACCGTTCACATTTGTAACCTCCTGCTACAAGGCTTCCCATACTGATACATGCAGCAAACTTGCAACAGTTTGCAAATAAAAACCCAACACTATATTCTGTCTGTGCAAGTAGACTTGCTTGGATTTGTACATCATCAAAAATATGCCTTATACATGTATATTAAAAAACAGTCATCATACAGTTCATGAACATGAACAGAAAAGCATCAACATCAAAGTACTTACCCACAGAGCCTCCAGTAGACAGCTGACAGAACTCAAACAGACCATCAAATACAGGACAGTCCTCACCAACATTGACTAAATTAAACAAAGCATACTTCCAATTAAAAACAACAGCAAAAAACACATCTGAAATAAATCTATACAGTGCTGAAGAAGCCCAGACAATGTTTTTACCCAGCTTCAATAGAATACAGCAACCTAAGGGAACCTAAGCGAGTAAAATTATTTGAAAACAAATACACCATGTAGCTGCAAATGAATACTACATTCTAACCTCACCGCCAGTTCCTCTCAGAAGCTCACCATTTTCTTCTTACAGTGATCGCTCCCAATTCTGACAATATTTTGTCAGAACTGAAATATACCAGTTGCTGTCAGTTATATATCAGCAGCTGTCCGTTACAACTGAATGTACAAGGTAATGTCCATGTTTCCCTATGGATCAAGTGGGTGATGTTACAGTTTAACAGTGTGCTGACCTGGAAGCGGTTTTGGAGTAATGGCCATTTTTAAAATGGAGGACGGAGAATTCCATTGATCACAGTGGACAAATGTGACGCAGGAGAGGAGAAAGAGATTGAGTTCAGTGTTCTTCCCAGAAATATTTTCCAGTCGGGTGGCATGAAAAAGTAGCCTGTGGGGAAGTAAGGTCACGCTGGGTGAGAAAGTAAGGAAACGCTGAACGGAGAGAGAGGGTCACACTGGGTGGGATGGGAGTGGATCACGCTGGGTGGGGAGAGGTCGGCATATTGCTGGGTGCTGGTGGGGGGAGCGAGATAACTCATTCAAGAAACAAAAAAACAAAAAAAAAATCGCATTGCAAACGATCCCAAAATGCTGTATGCAGTGCATTTGATTTTACATACATCACAATTAGTGTGAATGCTTCCTGAGGGAAACTTTGTCATATCACTTCTCTGTTCGCTGGCATTCAGCAAAGCTCTGTAAATTCCCAGAAAAGTATCTTAGTGTGATTGGGACCTTAGTGCCATAGCCCCATCATCACATATATGACCTGACGTTCGCCACTCCCTGCATGCAATGTATTGTGACTCCTGCTACTGGACATACACTAGGAGTGCTGACTTCAAGAGAACCTGTAATGAAAAAACCTCCCCTGGGGGGTACTCACCTCGGGTGGGGGAAGCCTCCGGAGCCTATTGGGGCTTCCTCCTCGGTCCCACGACAGCGGCGATAAAGCTCTCCGAACAGCAGGGACGTAAATATTTACCTTCCCGGCTCCAGCGCAGGCGCAGTATCAGCTCTCCACCTCGTAGATAGGCGGAAATAGCTGATCGCTGTCGGGCAGCTCTACTGCTGTGCAGGCGCAAGTCCCCTGCGCAGTAGAGCGGCCCTGACGGAGATCGGCTATTTTCACCTATCTCCGTGTGGAGAGCCGCAACAGCTCCCCCGCTGGAGCCAGGAAAGGTAAATAAATCAGTGCTTATCAGGCTTGTCGAGGGAGGATTCCCGGGACACTTCGGGGGGAGCCAGCGCTGGACTGCCTGCAGCTACAGGGGTGGGGGAAGCCTCATTGGGACCCTGAGGCTTCCCCCTCTTGAGGTAAGTACTCCCCAGGGGAACTTTTTTGTTACAGGTTCTCTTTAAAGCTGATCACACAGGCAGGCGACAGAGTGGTGAGAACTCCAGAGAAGACTTTGCAAAAACCATGCTAGTTGAAAGCACAGTGATATGAGAGCATACAAGTATTCTGGCTGAACTCAATGGACGTATGGCTTTTTTCCACCTAAATTACTGTAACCGCTGAGATAAGACAGGCTAAATGTGTTATTAAATGCCGAACTGAACTTTTTGCCATTCATATTTGCCCATACTGAAAGCTGGATATCACAGTGATTTAACAATCACTGACACAAAAGATGTCAGTCTGGCATGAAGTGCATGGACTCAGGAGGCAGAGTGAACACTGTACTAAGTTCATATTACAGCCCTGTAAACCACTCATTAGCTCTCATCACACTGAATGACCAGCATCTTGATATGTTAATGAGCCAAACTTATCTAGGTATTCAGGACATTCCTGTGAATGGAAGGACCTGGGAAGGGGCTTTGTACCTGCTGCACAGATAATAAGAAGGAGGAGAGCTTCTGTCCACTGCTGGGAGAGATCAGGTAACTCACCAAAAGGAAAGCAATAGAGCCGTTGTAATGTCTGATTGCGCTGCCTGGAAGCTCCCTTCCACACTGAGTAGCACGCATGCTCAGTGTGAAGTTAATAATGCTGCTGGAGGCAAAATACTAAATATCTCCGATCTCTCACATCATACACTCCTCAAATTTTCAGGGTAGGGAGGGGACCCCCCAAACTACCTCTATACCAAATTGCAACCCCCGAGACCCGCTGGTTCAGGAGATAGATTACAGAATCCTACCTCCTGAACCAGCGGGTTTCGGGGGCTGCAATTTGGCATAGAGGTCGTTCTGGGGGTTCCCTCTCTACCCTGAAAATTTGGGAAGTGTAAGAGGTGTGGGAGCGAAGATATTTAGTATTTTACCACCAGCAGCATCATTTAATAGGAAATGTGGCCGCACAGGCTCCTACTGCGCACGTGGGGCAGCACAAATCAACAGGCAGCGTAATCAGACAACACCGTAAGTTCTATTCTGAGGTCGGCTCCAGCAAAGTTCCCGAGGTCTGACTCATCTGTGCTCGGCGCTTCTCCCGCCCCTCCTCGCTACTGAAAGGAAGGACCTGAGGAGGAGGGCGGAGATGTGCCTCTGCATTCAGCTGAGGAGGAGGGCGGAGATGTGTCTCTGCAGTCAGCTGAGGAGGAGGGCGGAGATGTGTCTCTGCAGTCAGCGCTGCCTGATTCAAAACTATGTGCATAGGAAAGTGTCTCTGCTTTAGACTCCGAGGCTAATCAAATCAGCCGGGTGGGAACAGAGATACAGGTGGGCGCTCCGCCCGGCTAATAGGCTCTGGGTAGAACACTGGAGTAGTAGACTACACAGGAGGTAAGTATGACCTGTGTATGGTTATTTTGCCTTTTTATTTTCAGTTCAGGTTGTTTTAAAGTTGTGATCGGCTGATATCGCGGGAGTATCGCCACCACACCAAAGGCAGCACAAAGTGACAGGGAGAAGTTGTGTGTCCCGGAAGGCCTGTGCGGTTCTCGCGCTGCCTCAACACGAGCACTACCATATGGAAAAGAGAGGGCGGACCAACACTACTAAGTACCGGCTCTACTTCAGTAAGTAGACACCCGTCCAAGCAATGCCTAAGAGTGCGAGGGAGCTGCCGTTCTATGCAGAATGTAGTGTTCCATAACGACCCTCTCATCTCCAGCCCATGTGTGATGCATGTCCCTAGTGCTGTCTACCGGTCTCTCCCACCAACCAGTAAACTGCTTGTCTGTGGCAGACTAGTGACTTTCTGCTTGCGGTGACTAATCTAGCAAAAAAAAAAAAAAAAAAAAAAAAAGATGGATGGAGGCACAGAAGGAGACATGGGCATCAGAAGAAGACAACAGGGGGACAAATGGAGGCAAAAAGAGATGGAGGCACAGTGGGCATGAATAGAGGCACAGAGTTAGTACCAGGGGTCAAAAGGAGGCACAAGAGGCATTAAAGGACAGGAGGGGTTCACTGGAGGTACAGGAGGACAGAGATGACAAGGAAGGGGAGACTGGAGGCCTGGGGGGGGGGGGGGGGAACGGGGGACAAAGAGGAGGCACTATGGAGAGAGGCAGCACAAAGGATGTAGACAAATTCAGGAATAGAACAAGCCTACAGCCCCCATCTTGTTCTTTAACTTGTCAGAATTGTAGTGATTTATTTATGCAGGAAAAGCTGTCATATGTGTATGTTTTAAGTTTTAATGTTCTATGCAAAATTGCATTGTAAACTGTAAAGTTTGGGTACTTCTTTAAAATATTGCTCTAAGACATCTCAGCATATTCCAGGCAGTGAAACTCATAATCATATTATTTTAGTTTAGAAGCTAAAACATTTTTGTTTGTTACAGGCATCTTTCAAATGTCAAGGTTATAGATAAGCATACTGTGAAGACTGGAAAGAAGTTAAATGTCACATTACTGCAGCAATCATATACATATATTTGCTCAGTTATTACATATAAATATTAATAATCAATACAGTCCTAAAGAAATAATTATTGTTAAATCCTATAATTACATATAATATAATTTAATATTTTGAATTACAGTTTAAAGCTGGATTCTGCTAGAAACAGTATTCAGACGCATATTGGCAAGAATATAATGCCATGTTTTGACTATGAAAAATTCTGGAATGTCAATAGAACTTTACAAGGTTTTTTCTATTGTCCCGTATTTAGGACAATTATGCCACCTGGCGGTTTCATAGTCTTATAATTAATATTATTAATACTGATTGTTATTTACATGATGAAATAGTGACATCTGCCAGTTGAAAGGCAAATATATAGAACATGATTTAAAATTATTACATTTTAATGTGCAATTATATCTTATATTATTGTTTTAAGAAGAATTATATAATATTTAAATAAGTATATTAGAAGCCCTGTATATTTCAATAAGCCTTAAATTGCTGAAGACTATTACAGATCTATGTTAGTGTCAACCTGACCAACCTTTTGTCTGGGAAAGGACAGACACATTCCAAACAAATTAGCAGAAGGACACATTATCATAAATGTGTCATAAATGACATAGTTTAAGGTTTGAAAGTCCAAATGTCTGGGGCAAATAAGATGGCTGCCAGCAGACAAGATAGCTGGTGACGTCCATTTTTAATTAATTGCGTCAGAAATGACCTAATCAGAATGTGTAAACATTGCAAACCTACATAGATTCTCACAGTTAAAGAGAACCCGAGGTGGGTTTGAAGAATGTTATCTGCATACAGAGGCTGGATCTGCCTATACAGCCCAGCCTCTGTTGCTATCCCAAACCCCACTAAGGTCCCCCTGCACTCTGCAATCCCTCATAAATCACAGCCGTGCTGTGAGGCTGTGTTTACATCTGTAGTGTCAGTCTCAGCTGCTCCCCCACCTCCTGCATAGCTCCGGTCCCTGCCCCCGTCCCTTCCCTCCAATCAGCAGGGAGGGAAGGGATGCAGGCGGGGACTGGAGTTCTGCAGGAGGCGGGGAGAGCAGCAGACTGGCACTATAGAGATAAACACAGCCAGCTCTGACAAGCTGTTTGTCAGCAGCGTGGCTGTGATTTATGAGGGATTGCAGAGTGCAGGGGGACCTTAGGGGGGTTTGGGATAGCAACAGAGGCTGGGCTGTATAGGCAGATCCAGCCTCTGTATGCAGATAATATTCTTCAAACCCACTTCGGGTTCTCTTTAAGATAATTAAGGTGTTCAAAACAAAAAAATTTTATGGGTATGTTAAATGTCAGATAGCGAGCTATGCACAAAAGTTTCAGCCAATCAGAACCTGAAATTTAGGGAAATTCCAGGTTAGGCAGCCATATTGCATCCAATCACTATAAAAGTAGGAGCTGAAAGCTCATAGTTGCACAAGCCTACCAATCTCCTGAGAAGACACACGAGGCAGAAGCTACCTTCCCTCACGTGGTTCTAGATGCTGAAGAGATGACAAAGAAGGGGTAATATACTTAAGATTCTGGTGATTTACTTTATTCATTTTTCAGCATTAAGTTCTGTTAAGATTTTAGCAAGAAGTTTTTTTTCAGAAGCTATTTTTATACTATTTCTTTAAGAAGATTACTACTAAGTTTTACACAGCTTCTAGATATACAGATGAGACTACTTTTGATCTTATTCTACATAACGCAACGGTTATATTCTTTTTTGAATGTGCTTAGAAGATTGATGATCGCTTGGCTATAAAGCCTTGCTAAGATGGAATAATGTTAGAAGGAAACACGATTTGGAACTTTTCATATTTTGTATATATGCTGTATGATAAGCAAACACAATTTTTTATATAAAATCATATACTGAGTGCTCGGATTCATTTCAAAGTGTACCGTCAATCTATAATTACTGTTATAGATGGTTCAGACCCGGCTATGCCGGATGAATATGATAGCAACGCTTTAAAGGGTGGTCCTTTACTCAGTTAGCAATCATGAAAAAGGCAAGAACCGCTCAGGTTTTTGACAAACTGGTACTACCTATAATACATAAATGTATAAAATCAGCAATAAGGTCTCTGTCTTTTCATAGAAAAATAAAATTACTTTTGATTACCATCGTTTGTAATTTTTTTTTGCACCAGCTTATGAATGTATCTAAATGTTTTCTGCACACTAGAGAATTAAGCAAAATATAAATATACAGCACAATAGAAGCTATGGGTAATGATTAACCAACACTAAGCAAGACAGTGGTAAACACCAAGCTGTACATAATTAATACTGAAAGCATGTCACGTCTGTGTACGTTCTCACAGACTTTTGTTCAGTAATGAAGCTTCATGTTATATTTGTTTTTATCTTTACACTGCACTCACATCTTTGCATTTGTTTGCTGTACTCTGACATGTTGTCTGGTCTTATGGATCGAAGAAACTTGATATATTCATCACTGTGATACTTGGTCATTTCCTCAGCTGTAGATTTGTGAGGGCGCTGAAGGGAAAAGGAAAAAAAGAGGACATTAGAATTTGGACCAGGAAAGTATCTGCATGGAGTTTGTATGTTCCCCCAGTGTTTACACGGGTTTCCTCAAGTGTTTTCACACATCCCCAAAAATAAGCAGATAGGTTATTTGGCTTCCCCCCTAAAATTGGCTTTGATGGCAGGTTACATGCACTACCATAGCAACGTGCAATTTTTCCCAGTAATTATTATTATTTAGTATTTATATAGCGCCGACATATTACGCAGCGCTGTACAGTGTGTGTGTGTGTGTGTGTGTGTGTGTGTGTGTGTGTGTGTATATATTTTTATCTTGTCACTAACTGTCCCTCAAAGGAGCTCACAATCTAATCCCTACCATTGCCATATGTCTATATTATGTAGTGTATGTATTGTAGTCTAGGGCCAATTTTTTTTTAGGGGGGAGCCAATTAACGTATCCGTATGTTTTTGGGATGTGGGAGGAAACCGGAGTGCCCCGAAGGAAACCCACGCAGACACGGAAAGAACATACAAACTCTTTGCAGATAGTGCCCTGGCTGGGATTCGAACCAGAGACCCAGTGCTGCAAGGCGAGAGAGCTAACCACTACGCCACCGTGCTGCCCAAATTTGCATGGTGCTAAAAGTTTAGCAGGCGGTGCTTCCTTTGTGGGCTTGTTCACACTACAAGAGCTTTTGTAAGCGCTTTGTGATTTTAGAAGCTCTTACTAATGTTATCCTATGTGTGTGTTCACACTGGAGCGATGTGATTTTGTAAACATCCCCCATTGCATTAGCAAGAGCTTTTCAAATCACTAGCGTTTAAAAAGCTCTTGTATTGTGAGTCAGCCCTGAATGTTAGTACCAGTAAAATTAGCCATGCACTGCCTGCGCACTGCAAACTTTTAGGCCTTTGGTACATCAGGCCAGTGGTGAGCTTTCAGTGCCACATTTTTTCTGTGACTGCTGTAGTTGCTCTTGAAAGGCCAGAATAAGCGACATAAATCTTTCCCCACTGACATCAGAATTCAGATTTAGGGCCTTCCACATCAATCACATTATCAAACAGTCCTAAGTCAGAACAAAGCCATATTCAAGCAACACTAGTTGACATTTTCACTAGTGCAGTGCAATATAGCACAGTTGCATACTGTAGATTTATGCCCTGCTCTACTGACAGCAACAAATACAAACAGCACTAACTCAGACAACACTACAATGCACTGCAGTATACAGCCCATGCATCTGCATTGAGAAGTGTGAAAGGGCCCTTACTATTTTTTTAGATTAGGATTACCTATTAATATTTTGTATTCTCATTTGCACTTTTAGTACAGCAAACCAGTATGTGAGATGGAAGACATGAAAGTAGAACCAACAAGTTAACACTACACTTCCCAATAATAAATGACTTACATATATTTCCATCTTTCTGTAAAGACCATAGTTCAGGAGTAAATTGTGGGTCATTCGTATCCTGTGCGGCTTCATAGGGTGCCCTTG
This sequence comes from Hyperolius riggenbachi, assembly GCF_040937935.1. Taxonomy (NCBI): domain Eukaryota; kingdom Metazoa; phylum Chordata; class Amphibia; order Anura; family Hyperoliidae; genus Hyperolius; species Hyperolius riggenbachi. The sequence continues at coordinate 279,879,921 of NC_090649.1, forward strand.
TCCATAGTAGTAATTGCCAATGTCCCCTTAAAGAAAACAAAAACAAAAAAAAAATGTAATGGAGCATCATTTTTATGTATTTATTTATAAAGTGCTGACACATTACGCAGCACTGTACAGAGTATATGGTCTTGTCACCAACTGTCCCTCAAAGGTGCTCACAATCTAGTCCTGACCTGGCTGGGATTCGAACCGGGGACCCAGCGCTGCAAGGCGAGAGCACTAACCACTACTCCATCGTGCTACCCAATCTTTATCAAGATTGAATTTCAGAACATAACTGAAAATAACAAACAAGACAAAAAGTTGTATGCAAAATGAATTCTTCACTGATGAAAAAGTTCCTTAAATTTACACATTATATAATTCTAAAGCAAGACACCATTTGTTTTACCCTTTTTATGCATGCGTTTCTGACTCATACCATGCTAGCGTGTATGCGATAAAACACGCGTGTCATAGGTGGCAGTGGAATACTTTTCAATTTAAAACACATGCAGCAATAGAACAGCTTGCTTCAGGTTTGTGTGTGGGAAAACATAAAAATTAATTATTGTTAATGGAGCCTAAGGGGAAATTGCTACTGAGAAAAATGTGTGAAAGACTTGCAGCCCCACTTCCCAGTGACCATATATGACAAATAAGACTATGGAAGGTTTTCTCCTTGGTGTTGAACTTGTGCTCCTATGGAAACACAAATTAAGCAATCATTTTTTTAAGGGAGGAAAAAAAAATAAAGTGAGAGATCTGCTTTAAGCTGGCTGTCCCCATGGAATTGGTCAGATGGCACATGAACCTTATCCTAATACTTAAACCAGATTGATTTTTTTAAACATTAGGATGGTGCCCAGTGTGAATCAGGTAATTTGGGAGCAGGTGCACAGGAAACGTCAGGTACCACAGACTACAATGCAATGCCATAGTTTCTGTACAGCCATCAATCATCAGTTAGGGCTGGAACACACTAGAGCGATTTTTTGAGTGTTTAGGGAGCGTGAGAAATCTCTAGCGATTTCCCTAAACGCTCTGCCAATGTAAATGGATGGTGCAAATTTCACAGAAGCAATTGCGATTAGCAAAATCGCAAACGCAGGACATGCAGAATTTTGTTAGCGTTTGCGCTTCAATGTAAAGTATATAATCGCTGGAGTAATCGCTGATCAAAACTTGCACTGAGCGATTTTGCTAGCGTTTTGAAGTTACTGTACACTGTAACAAAATTAATAGAAAGGACCAATCAGACTTTAAAACTCTAATCGCTACACAACTGCTGGCAAATTGATACACTTTTTAAAATCGCTCCCTAAGACGCTCAAGGAATCGCTTACAAACTGCTCATAAGAAACGCTAGCGATTGCGTTTTGCACTGGGTTCCAGGCCTCACTGTTTCTTCTGTGTGGAGCAGGTGCTTGGTTATTGTATAGTTGAGTAGGCCTATTGTTTCCACACAGCATCGAGTGGTGCTGCCTGCCAGATATCAGTGAGGAACACAGAAGGTATCTGCAAAGGTTGGAGGCTAGGGCTAAGCAGAGTTCTAGTAGGGTTAAGCTGGCCATACACTGGCCCGATTTGCCGCCGTTTCGACAGCAGATTCGATCACTGGGATCGAATCTGCTGCCAATCGTTCGCGCTACACGCCGAATTTCGATCCATTTCGTCCGATCCCGATCGCTCCGTGCGGAAAATTACCGTTGATCGCCCGCGGGTAGGGAGCGCGTCGCTAGCGGCGTTCGATTGCCTGACGACCGACGCAATAGAGCCGCATACATTACCTGCTCCGCCGGCGCGACTACCCCAGGTCACCGCTGCTCCGTGTCCGCGCTGGTCTCCGGCATGCTTCAGTTCCTTGTGCCCGGCAGGAAGTTTAAACAGTAGAGGGCGCTCTACTGTTTAAACTTCCTTCCGGGCAGGAAGAAGCAAAGCATGCCGGACCTGGAGACCAGAGCTGAGACAGAGCAGTGGTGACCGGGAGGACTCGCGCCGGCGGAGCAGGTAATGTATGCGGGGGGGTGGGGGGAGCGGCGGCGGCAGCAGCACCACCACCACCACCACTACAACAGATTGTGAACGGTTTCAGGCTGAAATCGGTTCACAATCTGTTTGCAGTAAAGGTAGCCATACAATCCCTCTCTGATCAGATTCGATCAGAGAGGGATCTATCTGTTGGTCGAATCTGATGGCAAATCGACCAGTGTATGGCTACCTTTAGTGTTATGGGACTATAGGGAAGCTGATGCCCAAATGAACAGACAGCTGCTCAACATGTACTTGCCCAGGAACCCTCCTAAGCATTGAGGGCGCTGAAGAGCTCTGTGTACATTAGCATAAGTCTTTGTTTGGTGAACTAGAATTCCCAGCCCAAAAAGATCTCCCACAAGAATGCCCAGCCGCCATCCCCTTTCACATGGAGGTGCAGCAGGCATTCACAGTGAACGGTTGTTATTTTTTAAATTGAAGACCTGTTTAGTACTTTCATCTCTGGAACATTACTTATTGAGAACTGCTGTCTGGCATTGAAATAGTTTACAGTGAAGTTGTTCCCAGTCCTTTATTTATATAGCTGCACCCTTCTGTGTTAAATTAGTGTGAATCGGAACTGAGGATGTATCCTATATAATAAAACCCCTGTGTCTCTGCGTCCTGTCCCTGTGTGTGTCCCCGTGCTTCCAGACCTGACAGTTTGCTGTCTGTGAACCTCATTGCATTGTGGTAAATAACAGCTTTTTCCAACTGCCAAGCAAGCAACATCTCCCTGTGTGCATATACTTTGGACAGCGATGGGGGATGGGCAATCGGCACGTGTCTGTGCACGTATTGTGGAGAGGGACTAGCATCCGTGGCCTAGCGCCCGTTTTTTAACGGGCGGGCCTTTTTACTAGTATACATCATATTCTGTTTTCGTTACTGTGGCTTCCAAAAGGGAAGCAAAGGAGCAAAGTTTTCTTTCAGCTGCATTGCCCAACCATTGGCCAGCCAATGCTAACAAACCGTTATGTAATGTTTACAGTGATGCACAATAATCACTTGCCGTCCGCCCACTACCTATGGGCGTCGGCAAAGTGGCATGCCCAGGACCACGCAACGCTGATGTACGTCGGGTCCTGGGACTGTACTGGCCGGGCATCCGCCAGCAATAGCCTCCGCCCACCCGTGGCGTCAACCTGCCGGCCGATTGTAAGCGCCGGCGGGTTGTTAACTCTGCGGTCGCCGCTACAAAGTGTATAATAGCCTGTATAAATATATACATTACAAAGTGTGTCTCCTGCCCTGGTGGTCCCAGTGATCGAGGGACCACCAGGGCAGGCTGCAGCCCTCCCTGTCTGCACCCAAGCACACTGATCTGCCCCCCCTGATCGCCCACAGCACCCCCCTGCCCACCCCCAGACCCGTTTGCACCCAATCCCCCCCCCTAATCACCCATCAATCACTCCCTGTCGATCTGTCAACGCTATTTTTTAGATTAGGTCCTAAACTGCCCCCTGGGGGCGCCTGATCACCCCCCACACCCTCAGATCCTCCCCAGACCCCCCCCCCCCCCCCCGTGTACTGTATACATCTGTTCTCCCCTGTAATCACAAATCAATCACCCCCTGTCACTGCCACCCATCAGCTCAGACCCTAACTTGCCCCTTGTGGGCACCTGATCACCCGCCTACACCCTCAGATTGCCCGCAGACCCGCCCTTAGATCACCTCCAAAAGTGCATTTTTTACATCTGCTCTCCCCTCTAATCACCCAGTGATCACCCTGTCACTGTTACCCATCAGATCAGACCCTAATCTACCCCTTGCGCGCACCCAATCACCCGCCACACCCTCAAATAGCCCCCCAGACCCACTATGATCAACTCGCCAGTGCATTGCTTGCATATATTCTCCTCTGTAATCACCTACTGATCACCTATCAATCACCCCCTGTCACTGCTACCCATCAGAGCAGACCCCAATCTGCCCCTTGCGGGCACCCAATCACCCGCCCACTCCCTCAGATAGCCCCCAGACACCCTCTGATCACCTCCCCAGCATTATTTACATCGGTTCTCCCCTCTAATCACCCACCTGTCACTGCTACCCATCATATCCATCAGATCAGACCCTCATCTGCCCCTTGCGGGCACCCAATGACCGGCCCACACCCTCAGATCGCCCTCAGATACCCCCGATCACCTCCCCAGTGCATTGCTTGCATCTATTCCCCCCTCTATTCACACCTCGAGATACCCATCAATCACCTCCTGTCACCCCCTAGCACACCTACCCATCAAATCAGGCCCTAATTTTCCCCGTGAGGGCTCCTGATCACTCGGCCAAACCCTCAGATCACCTTCCGATCACTTCCCCAGTGCATTGATTGCATCTATTCTCCCCTCTAATCACCCACTGAGACACCCATCAATCAACCCCTGTCATCACCTGTCACCCCCTAGCACTCCTATCCATCAGATCAGGCCCTAATCTGCCCCCCCCCTGCGGGCTTCTGATCACCCGGCCAAACCCTCACCCGCCCCACTGCAGTGACAGAATTTTTTTTTTCTGATCACTGCTGGTACGACTTAATTGTGGCTGAGACCAACCGTTATGCCACACAATACGCAACCACCAATCCAAGAAGCTACTATGCCCAGCCTTTTCCGAACGTAACATTTTTTGGGGCCTTCTCCTTAACATGGGTCTAGTCAAAAACCCTGTTAGAACTTACCGGTAGCGGTATTTCAACAAATCCTCCAGGATGACTAATACATGAGAGGAAGCCTGCTCCACCCCAAAGGAAACACCCCATCAATCATTCAATTAGATAGACCATATAGGTCCTCCACTGCCATAGTCCCTCAGTCTTAGGCCTGGTGCACACCAAAACATGCTAGCAGATCCGCAAAATGCTAGCAGATTTTGAAACGCTTTTTCTTATTTTTCTGTAGCGTTTCAGCTAGCGTTTTGCGTAGCGATTTTGGTGTAGTAGATTTCAGATATTGTTACAGTAAAGCGGTTACTGAACAGCTTCTGTAACAAAAACGCCGGCAAAACCGCTCTGAACAGACGTTTTTCAGAGCGGTTTGCATTTTTCCTATACTTAACATTGAGGCAGAATCGCATCCGAAATCCAAAAAATGCCTCACCCCGGCATTTTTCGTTTCTGCAAAACGCCTCCCGCTCTGGTGTGCACCACCCCATTGAGATACATTGACCAAGCGGATCCGCAGCCGCAAGCGGCTGCAGAAACGCTGAAAAGGCCGCTCGGTGTGCACCAGCCCTTAGTGTGTTTCCTACACCTGAAGGACACCTTATGAGGCAGAGTAGTACCTGTCTCCTACGTTCTTTTCTTTTTCAGGCCTCCTTCCCCCTCCAGCGGACGGAACTGCGTGTTGAGCTCTTCTCGCTCTATGTTGGTAGCAGAGAGAGCTCATGCGTCCAGGGGCGGCGGCGCAGACGGAGCGTCTTGTGCTGGCTGTGTCCGCGGGCAGACTGGTTGTCCATAGGCGAACGCGCGAGATCTTAACAGTTCGCTGGGGGAGGAGGCAGCGGGATGACGCACTGCTGCTTCCGCATAAGGCGGAAGTTATTTGGCGTTTCTTCGCCATTACATGCCGGACAGTGCTTGGCAGAGGAAGGCATGGAGCAGTCAGACGCCTTACCCTCTGAGCCCAGCGGACCCCCGACGGCTACCTCACAAGCGGCAGGACAGATGAGAGGTGGACAGACTAAGGCTTTTTGGGAAAGCATTGCCTAAAGTCTGTCCACAGAGAAAACTGCCTTGTTTTCTGTTGGTCCGCACACTCAAATGAACCAATCTCCTGGTTTATTTAAACAACGTGACAACAGTCCACTCCATAAACCGACGATTCGTTTCGGGGCCCCGTGGGGTCCCCTTTGTCAAGGTAACACAATACAGAATGGTAACAGTGTGTGAATAAACAAGGCAGCCTGATAAGCAATCCACCCATTACCACACCCCTCCCCCTCCAGTTCAAACATACCCCAATTTGCATATATAAACACAATCAACAATAAGGGCAAGCGAACATCCTATAGTTCCCCACTGTATATACTTCATGTCATGACCTCATGGTAGATGAACTACATCATACCTGCATGAGGTCACCAAAGTTGTCCTGTCCAGACTGCTGGAAGTTCCCCAACGTCTCCGTAACAGGCACTGGGCGGAATCCCGCCTCTCCCGTGATGCACCGAGCGGAAGGTTGTAACAGACGGCAGCGGGAGTCACTCATCCACCGCTACGTACCAAGTCCCCTATGCTCGCCGTTCCTGGTGCGCTGTGATTGGCGCACTCATCCGTGCCATGATCTGTGATAGGTTGGTCAGCATAGCTGTCCGACCCACCCAGGTCACATGGCGGTAACCTGGCAACCAATTTGCCGCTGTACCCACGCTGTACTATGCTGGGAGGAAACATACCTCCCCCACAACGTCACTGGACCCGCCACGCCCCCTAAATAGGACGCGCAGCAGATGCATACGATTCTGCATACGCCGCAGGATTGCTAAGCAACCCCTCACAACATATGCAAGTCCATGCATATCCAGCCTGTCACAATGGAGACCCAGGGAACCAGCTAATCTGAGCACACAACCGTGCTTGCAAAAATGTCCAAAAGGCCATACACATTTTACTGGCATAAAAACTAAAATTGCATATATCCACCTAGGCCACATGAAACTAAAGAAGGAGAACTGGGAAAACGCTTAAGCCATGGTGGGGATGGGGTTAAAGGAAGGCTAGCTACTTACAGACCACCATTGTGACAAGACCCTAGAGAGGTAACACCGTGAGGAACATCAGACAAAGACCCCATATATACCCAAGGGGAAAAATAGGACCTGAAAAATAGAAAAAGGAAAATATTCAGTAAGAAAATATACAAATATACATAATGTACACATTTACATAAGTAAAATAACTTCTTCAGTATTCATAACAAAACTAATCACCTCACTGGTAGGAAGCAGGCTAGTCCATTGTAACTATTCAACCCTGCAGGGGCAACCGTATTAAGTGTGTAAATCCAAAAAGCCTCCCTCTGCAGCAACAAACGTTTGCGATCACCTCCCCGTCTGGGTGCCTGAACCCACTCAATTACCATGCCCCTTAAAGAATGTACCTGATGTTTCTGTTCTACAAAGTGTAGAGCAACAGGTTTGGTGGCATCTGGGGTTTCTCCTTTTTCAACTGACCGGTACATGACCCGTATGTCACTCCGATGTCGCTGAAACCGTTTTTTGAATGGGCCCGTGGTCTTACCCACATAGGCCATCCCACATGGGCATTTCAAAATGTAGACCACATGATCCGTATCACAATTCACATAGTCCTTGATCATATATTTTCTCCCACTGTGTGGGTGAAAAAAGACATTGCCCGTGATCAATGAGTTGCAGATGTTGCATTTGCAACACCTGTAACATCCCGTACGTTCTGAAAATTTAAACGGTTTTTGCATATATTTCTGCCACGGATCAGCCTGAACCAGCGTGTTCCGGATGTTTCTGCAGTTTTTATATGCAAAAAGTGGTCTCTCTCTCACCACTGGGGCCAGTTTGTTGTCGGCCTGCAGGATGACATTGTTTTTGTTAAGCAAACCCTTGATTTGCTTGGCCATCGGTCCAAACGTTTGTACAAAGGGTATGCTCTCACCCATTCGATTAACTCTCGTTTCCTCATTCAATCTTTCCCTGGCCTTAATCAGTGCCTGGGAAAGAATGGATTCGGAGTAACCCCGCTCAAGAAACCTGTTCCTCATGGAAACAATATGATTATTCCTCTCCTCGTCCGTGTTGCAAATTCTCAGGACTCTAAGGAACTGAGAAATTGGCAAGGATTCGACAAGATGGGGAGGATGATAACTTTCCGCTCGCAACAGGCTGTTGCGATCCGTGGGCTTTTGGTAGAGAGTAGTGTTAAACATCCCCACCCCCTTGCTGACCTTAACATCCAGAAAGGTGATGCTTTCCTCAGAGATCTCAGGGTTAAACACGATACCCTCCGTCATTGTGTTAAGAAACACTATAAACTCCTGCAACGTGTTCATGTCACCACCCCAGATCAGAAAGACATCGTCTATGAACCTAAGCCATAACCTGGCCTCTCTTTTGAACAGGGCATTGGGGTAGATAAAACTCTCCTCCAAATACCCCATAAAGAGGTTTGCAAAGGAGGGGGCTGCCGAACTGCCCATTGCCGTGCCCTTGATTTGTTCATACCAAGTATTCTCAAACCGAAAGAAATTATTGGTTAAAACAGTCGATAGACAATCACTAATGAACTTTACAGGCACCACATCATCCTGTTCCTGTGAAAGAAAGTGATTAACAGCCATTAACCCAATATCAATAGGTATACTTGTGTACAATGCTGAGATGTCCATAGAACACAGCACCAATGAGTCAATGTCCCCTTGGAAACCTCTTAGTTTATTCAAAAAATCATCTGTATCACGCAGATATGCTGGCAATCGTTTCACAAGGGGCTGCAAATAAAAGTCTACATACCTAGCCAGGGGTTGTGTGGCTGATTCAGACCCTGATATGATGGGTCTGTACTTCAAAGGAGCCACACCTTTATGTAATTTGGGAAGCCCATAAATGACAGGGGTTTGTGGATATTCACATAACAAGTACCCCCTGGTCTCCGATGTAATCCACCCCTTCTGGTAACCAGTCTCAACCAGAAGCTGGATTTTCTCCAAAACGGAATTTGTGGGATTCATGGTGATTCTTTTGTAACTGTCAACATCATTCAACATATTCAGCATGGCTCCTTTATACTCACTGTAATCCAGTACCACAATGGCCCCACCCTTATCCGCTGGCTTGATAATTATAGAATGCTCGTCCTTGAGGGTTTCAAGGGCCTTCCTTTCACTGGTCGTAAGGTTATGTTTGGGCCGAACAGTGTCAATCGACTGTATAACCTCATATTTGGTTGTTTGTATAAAAGTTTCAATAGATGAAAACTGGCCTGGAGGGATAAAGTTGCTCTTCAATTTGAATGGAGTAATAGATACTGGTTTGTCAATTTTGGGATTTTTAGAAAAATGTTGTTTTAATTTCATGCTACGTTCATACCTGAACATGTTGACTTCAAAATCAAACTTATTGAAACCCGCGTATGGACAAAAAGACAGTCCCCGTGACAAGACACTTATCTCGTCCGGAGAAAGGTCTCTATTTGACAAATTAACTACCGGTATTTCTGTTGCCTTGTCTGCATCGGGGAGTGCTGGTCGGGCCTTACTCTTCCTGCCCCTCCTGGGTCGACGCCTACGGCACCCTCCTGAAAAGGGCGCTGGGGGTTATGAGCTGAGCCTGATGCACTATCACTATCCGAAGTGGGATTTTCACTCAAAATATCACTGCCCTTACCACTAGGTTTTTGTGGTCTGGGCTTCCTAGGGCGACCAGGTTTTCTAGGAAACCTTGGTAGAAACCTAGGGTTTCCTCCTTCCCTAATACCACTCAACCAGGGATATACACGTCCTTCTTGGTAATCCTGGTTGACCAGTTTGAACTTGTCCCTTTTGTACTGTTTTTGTTGTACTATGTATTTGTCAATATCCACTTCAAGTTGGTCGAGATCTTTCTGTAGGTTTGTCTCTTTGCCTGATTTCACTTTATGCTGGATGTGGGCATTAACCTTCCCTATCTCGTTATTGGTGCCCACCAGCAGGACTTTCACCTCTTCGATGACCATCAGCATGTAGTTTAGGGAGTGCTGGGTAGATAATGCACACCACCGCATACAAAACTCGTGCTTGTGCCTGCTGATTGTTGGTTGTATCTGAAGTCGAAATCCCTTAGGTATTTTCTTCAACTTATAGTATTGTGACAGAGTCTGACCATGAAGTTCCAGGTCAGCTTTGCGTTTCTTGAGACGTCTTAATTCCTTAAGCAGATCAACTGTGGTGTCACCACCAAACGCTGTCTCGGTGTCAGCAAAGAGGATTGAATCCACTTCTGCCTTGGTATAGGTGAAAGGTTCAAATGGTTCCACTCCTGGTTCCATCTGTGAGGATGATTGCAAAAGAAACGTGTGGCACTCCAGAAGCCTCTGCACTCCCTAAACTACATGCTGATGGTCATCGAAGAGGTGAAAGTCCTGCTGGTGGGCACCAATAACGAGATAGGGAAGGTTAATGCCCACATCCAGCATAAAGTGAAATCAGGCAAAGAGACAAACCTACAGAAAGATCTCGACCAACTTGAAGTGGATATTGACAAATACATAGTACAACAAAAACAGTACAAAAGGGACAAGTTCAAACTGGTCAACCAGGATTACCAAGAAGGACGTGTATATCCCTGGTTGAGTGGTATTAGGGAAGGAGGAAACCCTAGGTTTCTACCAAGGTTTCCTAGAAAACCTGGTCGCCCTAGGAAGCCCAGACCACAAAAACCTAGTGGTAAGGGCAGTGATATTTTGAGTGAAAATCCCACTTCGGATAGTGATAGTGCATCAGGCTCAGCTCATAACCCCCAGCGCCCTTTTCAGGAGGGTGCCGTAGGCGTCGACCCAGGAGGGGCAGGAAGAGTAAGGCCCGACCAGCACTCCCCGATGCAGACAAGGCAACAGAAATACCGGTAGTTAATTTGTCAAATAGAGACCTTTCTCCGGACGAGATAAGTGTCTTGTCACGGGGACTGTCCTTTTGTCCATACGCGGGTTTCAATAAGTTTGATTTTGAAGTCAACATGTTCAGGTATGAACGTAGCATGAAATTAAAACAACATTTTTCTAAAAATCCCAAAATTGACAAACCAGTATCTATTACTCCATTCAAATTGAAGAGCAACTTTATCCCTCCAGGCCAGTTTTCATCTATTGAAACTTTTATACAAACAACCAAATATGAGGTTATACAGTCGATTGACACTGTTCGGCCCAAACATAACCTTACGACCAGTGAAAGGAAGGCCCTTGAAACCCTCAAGGACGAGCATTCTATAATTATCAAGCCAGCGGATAAGGGTGGGGCCATTGTGGTACTGGATTACAGTGAGTATAAAGGAGCCATGCTGAATATGTTGAATGATGTTGACAGTTACAAAAGAATCACCATGAATCCCACAAATTCCGTTTTGGAGAAAATCCAGCTTCTGGTTGAGACTGGTTACCAGAAGGGGTGGATTACATCGGAGACCAGGGGGTACTTGTTATGTGAATATCCACAAACCCCTGTCATTTATGGGCTTCCCAAATTACATAAAGGTGTGGCTCCTTTGAAGTACAGACCCATCATATCAGGGTCTGAATCAGCCACACAACCCCTGGCTAGGTATGTAGACTTTTATTTGCAGCCCCTTGTGAAACGATTGCCAGCATATCTGCGTGATACAGATGATTTTTTGAATAAACTAAGAGGTTTCCAAGGGGACATTGACTCATTGGTGCTGTGTTCTATGGACATCTCAGCATTGTACACAAGTATACCTATTGATATTGGGTTAATGGCTGTTAATCACTTTCTTTCACAGGAACAGGATGATGTGGTGCCTGTAAAGTTCATTAGTGATTGTCTATCGACTGTTTTAACCAATAATTTCTTTCGGTTTGAGAATACTTGGTATGAACAAATCAAGGGCACGGCAATGGGCAGTTCGGCAGCCCCCTCCTTTGCAAACCTCTTTATGGGGTATTTGGAGGAGAGTTTTATCTACCCCAATGCCCTGTTCAAAAGAGAGGCCAGGTTATGGCTTAGGTTCATAGACGATGTCTTTCTGATCTGGGGTGGTGACATGAACACGTTGCAGGAGTTTATAGTGTTTCTTAACACAATGACGGAGGGTATCGTGTTTAACCCTGAGATCTCTGAGGAAAGCATCACCTTTCTGGATGTTAAGGTCAGCAAGGGGGTGGGGATGTTTAACACTACTCTCTACCAAAAGCCCACGGATCGCAACAGCCTGTTGCGAGCGGAAAGTTATCATCCTCCCCATCTTGTCGAATCCTTGCCAATTTCTCAGTTCCTTAGAGTCCTGAGAATTTGCAACACGGACGAGGAGAGGAATAATCATATTGTTTCCATGAGGAACAGGTTTCTTGAGCGGGGTTACTCCGAATCCATTCTTTCCCAGGCACTGATTAAGGCCAGGGAAAGATTGAATGAGGAAACGAGAGTTAATCGAATGGGTGAGAGCATACCCTTTGTACAAACGTTTGGACCGATGGCCAAGCAAATCAAGGGTTTGCTTAACAAAAACAATGTCATCCTGCAGGCCGACAACAAACTGGCCCCAGTGGTGAGAGAGAGACCACTTTTTGCATATAAAAACTGCAGAAACATCCGGAACACGCTGGTTCAGGCTGATCCGTGGCAGAAATATATGCAAAAACCGTTTAAATTTTCAGAACGTACGGGATGTTACAGGTGTTGCAAATGCAACATCTGCAACTCATTGATCACGGGCAATGTCTTTTTTCACCCACACAGTGGGAGAAAATATATGATCAAGGACTATGTGAATTGTGATACGGATCATGTGGTCTACATTTTGAAATGCCCATGTGGGATGGCCTATGTGGGTAAGACCACGGGCCCATTCAAAAAACGGTTTCAGCGACATCGGAGTGACATACGGGTCATGTACCGGTCAGTTGAAAAAGGAGAAACCCCAGATGCCACCAAACCTGTTGCTCTACACTTTGTAGAACAGAAACATCAGGTACATTCTTTAAGGGGCATGGTAATTGAGTGGGTTCAGGCACCCAGACGGGGAGGTGATCGCAAACGTTTGTTGCTGCAGAGGGAGGCTTTTTGGATTTACACACTTAATACGGTTGCCCCTGCAGGGTTGAATAGTTACAATGGACTAGCCTGCTTCCTACCAGTGAGGTGATTAGTTTTGTTATGAATACTGAAGAAGTTATTTTACTTATGTAAATGTGTACATTATGTATATTTGTATATTTTCTTACTGAATATTTTCCTTTTTCTATTTTTCTATTTTTCAGGTCCTATTTTTCCCCTTGGGTATATATGGGGTCTTTGTCTGATGTTCCTCACGGTGTTACCTCTCTAGGGTCTTGTCACAATGGTGGTCTGTAAGTAGCTAGCCTTCCTTTAACCCCATCCCCACCATGGCTTAAGCGTTTTCCCAGTTCTCCTTCTTTAGTTTCATGTGGCCTAGGTGGATATATGCAATTTTAGTTTTTATGCCAGTAAAATGTGTATGGCCTTTTGGACATTTTTGCAAGCACGGTTGTGTGCTCAGATTAGCTGGTTCCCTGGGTCTCCATTGTGACAGGCTGGATATGCATGGACTTGCATATGTTGTGAGGGGTTGCTTAGCAATCCTGCGGCGTATGCAGAATCGTATGCATCTGCTGCGCGTCCTATTTAGGGGGCGTGGCGGGTCCAGTGACGTTGTGGGGGAGGTATGTTTCCTCCCAGCATAGTACAGCGTGGGTACAGCGGCAAATTGGTTGCCAGGTTACCGCCATGTGACCTGGGTGGGTCGGACAGCTATGCTGACCAACCTATCACAGATCATGGCACGGATGAGTGCGCCAATCACAGCGCACCAGGAACGGCGAGCATAGGGGACTTGGTACGTAGCGGTGGATGAGTGACTCCCGCTGCCGTCTGTTACAACCTTCCGCTCGGTGCATCACGGGAGAGGCGGGATTCCGCCCAGTGCCTGTTACGGAGACGTTGGGGAACTTCCAGCAGTCTGGACAGGACAACTTTGGTGACCTCATGCAGGTATGATGTAGTTCATCTACCATGAGGTCATGACATGAAGTATATACAGTGGGGAACTATAGGATGTTCGCTTGCCCTTATTGTTGATTGTGTTTATATATGCAAATTGGGGTATGTTTGAACTGGAGGGGGAGGGGTGTGGTAATGGGTGGATTGCTTATCAGGCTGCCTTGTTAATTCACACACTGTTACCATTCTGTATTGTGTTACCTTGACAAAGGGGACCCCACGGGGCCCCGAAACGAATCGTCGGTTTATGGAGTGGACTGTTGTCACGTTGTTTAAATAAACCAGGAGATTGGTTCATTTGAGTGTGCGGACCTTCCGAATTATTCTTTGCAAACTACATTGGTCCTGCACCTCCTCGATGGTGTGCGATTCTCCCTTGGATTTTTTTGTTTTCTGTTGGGGTTGCTGGGCAATGCTAAACCTATTTAACCTGTGTAGACTGCATGCTATTGTTAGCTGTCAAAGGTCTTATAGGAATATTGTTTATTATTGTGTTTTGCAGACTGTCCCTGTCCCAGGTGCCCCTGATGAGTCACGAGGGAGTGACTAAATCGATCGGGCGGGAGGTTGGACATACCAGGAAGCTTACGGCCGGTGGAGGCGGTGGTGTCTGCAAGCTGAGTGGAGGGGGAACAGGAGGACCCAACACAAGCTGTGCCCTGCCCGGCAACGGGGGAGATCCCGTAAAACTCTATATGTGCAATACAATCTGGAGCATGTGAGTGCAATTTTATAATTAAAGTTTTAAGGTTTTTACGGAGTTACGCTATAAAGGCTATTTCTTTGAGGTACATTGCATGGATTATGGGGAGGATGATGGTGGTCTAAACGGACAGCATCACAGCGGTACCAGGATCCTGAAGTACTGAGGCTCCTGGATTTGTGCATGGTTGGCCAGTCTAGCAGTGGCCAATATATCTGGTGAGTCTGTTTACTGTTGGGTGTCCATGGTGATGGTGGCATAAGAGATCAAGAAATTGCATATGAGAACAGCACTGAGAACTCCTGAATGGTGTTTATGTGGACTTTTATATGAGATGGGATGTGCGCTTAAGCTATTGTGTATAAGTGTTTAGGTCTTGCCGGACCTTGTGGTAGCGCACTCCGCTGGGACTTTTTATACAATTTTAAATTTGTATCAGCTATAGCGCTTTGATATTACGGTACATGTCCCTTCACTGCCTGAGGACTCTGGCCAACCTCATAAGTCTGTTGACAAGTCCAGGCGCTGAAAACATTGTGATATTAAATTATCAAAAACTTGGACTAGGTCTCAGTGTAAGAAATGTTTAAAGTCATCCTCTACCCCTAAAACCCCCGACCCTTCGGAAGTAATGATGAACTTTATGGAGTCCATGCGCAAAGAGTTTTCCTCCACATTTAACCATCTTAGCGGTATGGACGAGCTCAGCTCGTCCATCACCGCCGATGGCTGCCGCTCAGGCCCTGCTGGGCCGATTTTGTTCAAATAAAGAGCAGCACACGCAGCCGGCACTTTGCCAGCCGCGTGTGCTGCCCGATCGCCGCCGCTCTGCGGCGATCCGCCGCGAGCAGCGGCGAAAGAGGGTCCCCCCAGCCGCCTGAGCCCAGCGTAGCCGAAACAAAAAGTTCCGGCCAGCGCTAAGGGCTGGATCGGAGGCGGCTGACGTCAGGACGTCGGCTGACGTCCATGACGTCACTCCGCTCGTCGCTATGGCGACGATCTAAGCAAAACAAGGAAGGCCGCTCATTGCGGCCTTCCTTGTTTATTCTGGGCGCCGGAGGCGATCGGAAGAACGCCTCCAGAGCGCCCTCTAGTGGGCTTTCATGCAGCCAACTTTCAGTTGGCTGCATGAAATAGTTTTTTTTTTATTTAAAAAAAAAACCCTCCCGCAGCCGCCCTGGCGATCTTAATAGAACGCCAGGGTGGTTAAGACGTTTAGGTCAGTCATGTCTTCCCCGGCCTTAGTGGGCTGTACCGCAATTACCCCCACCCTTGGTGCCGACTCTCCCAGTTCAGTCAGATGTTCAGCCCTCTCCCTCCCCCACTCCTCTTCCGGCCGTTTTCCGAACGTAACATTTTTTGGGGCCCTTCTCCTTAACATGGGTCTAGTCAAAAAGAATGTATTGCGGTCTTATTGGTCTACGCACCCAATACTTCACATGCCCATGTTCTCTGCTGCCATGTCCAGGTCACGATTTGAGAACATCCTGCACTTCAGCGCCAATACAACCTGTCATCTAAGAGGCCACCCTGCTTATGACTGGTTCCACAAAATTCAGCCCCTCATAGACCACCTGTCATCAAAATTTGCAGATGCTTATACCCCTGAACAGTCATTTTGAGGCAATTGGTTTCTAGACTACTCCTCACGGTTTTGGGCCCCTAAAATGCCAGGGCAGTATAGGAACCCCACAAGTGACCCCATTTTAGAAAGAAGACTCCCCAAGGTATTCCGTTAGGTGTATGATGAGTTGATAGATTTTAATTTTTTGTCAAAAGTTAGCAGAATTTTTTTTTTCACAAAGTGTCATTTTCCACTAACTTGTGACAAAAAATAAAATCTTCTATGAACTCACCATACACCCAACGGAATACCTTGGGGTGTCTTCTTTCTAAAATGGGATCACTTGTGGGGTTCCTATACTGCCCTGGCATTTTAGGGGCCCTAAACCGTGAGGAGTAGTCTTGAAACCAAATGTCTCAAAATGACCTGTGAAATCCTAAAAGTACTCATTGGACTTTGGGCCCCTTAGCACAGTTAGGGTGCAAAAAAGTGCCACACGTGGTATCGCCGTACTCAGGAGAAGTACTATAATGTGTTTTGGGGTGTATTTTTATATATACCCATGCTGGGTGGAAGAAATATCTCTGTAAATGAAATTTTTTTTTTATTTTTTTTACACACAACTGTCCATTTACAGAGATATTTCTCCCACCCAGCATGGGTATGTGTAAAAATACACCGCAAAACACATTATACTACTTCTCCTGACTACGGCGAAACCACATGTGTGGCACTTTTTTGCACCCTAACTGTGCTAAGGGGCCCAAAGTCCAATGAGTACCTTTAGGATTTCACAGGTCATTTTGAGACATTTGGTTTCAAGACTACTCCTCATGGTTTAGGGCCCCTAAAATGCCAGGGCAGTATAAGAACACCACAAACAAACCCATTATAGAAAGAAGACACCCCAAGGTATTCCGTTAGGAGTATGGTGAGTTCATAGAAGATTTTATTTTTTTGTCACGAGTTAGCGGAAATTGATTTTTTTAAAAAAAATTTCACAAAAAAAGTGTCATTTTCCGCTAACTTGTGATAAAATAAAATCTATGAACTCAAATTCAAAGACATGTAGCACAATAAATTTGGACACAAATGTATACAGAAATTTTACTTTGACAAATTTTATCACAGAAAGTTAAAAAATCAGCGGGAGGGAAGGGACGCGGGCGGGTAGTGCCGATACGGAGGAGGCGGGGGAGCGGCGCTAACAGACAGGCGAGAGGTAAACATTGTGCTGGCGACACGCTGCGTGTCGCCAGCACTGCGGGGGGTATAGCGGCGCGCAGGGGGGTCTTGGAGGCACACCATGGGGCAACAGAGGCTGGTGTTAGTGTGCACAACTAGCCTCTGTGCCCCACTAGCATAAGTAAATCCCACCTCAGGTTCTCTTTAAGGGGTTTTAGGACTGCAGTCCTTAAGTGGTTAAAGCCCATCTCTGGGCAAAATGTAAAAAATGGTCTAGGATAAGAAAACATACTTCTCTCCCCATAGAGTTCAGCTGATTCCCAGTATCCCTCTTTTCTGTTTTTCTTGGCTTTGCTGTCACCCTGGAGATGATGCTAGACACTGAATTTCAATGATCTTTATTTTTACATCAAAGAACATGCTTTAAAAATTATTATGCTGCTGCTTATATTTCAGAGCAGAGAGGAAGTTCTGAGTTCAGGCCCGGTCAGGAAAAGGAGCTGAGAGTTCAGCCCTTAGAAACTCTGATTTGCTTATCTCAGCTTCTGCCTCCTGGGTGGGCCTAAAAAAAACCTTAATAAAAGAGTTTTTGCTCTTCAGTATTAACCAACCTACGTATCACAGTTTTACTGGCAGTAGCTTTCTGCTGGCACGTTTAAGGAAGGACAATAGCCAATTTGATTTCATCATTTTTAAAGAAAAATACAGGTGAACTTTTTATGTACCTTACAGGCATTTTAGTCTGCAAATTAATCAAAAATCCCTACAGTGCACAGAAATAAAGCTACATAAAAAGTACCCTGAAAGACCTGCTTTCTTGATGGACAGCAATATTTAGCTGTGAGCAACAAAAGCCTACCCATCCAGGGCCCCATCAATTCCGTAATGAGGACAAAAGGGAAGCAGACAAAGAATTAACTTTCCTCTTGGCAGCCTAGTACAGCCAGTAGATCCTAACAGCTATTCATCCTCTACAGGAACAGCTCTGGCAATA
Organism: Hyperolius riggenbachi; assembly: GCF_040937935.1. Classification (NCBI taxonomy): domain Eukaryota; kingdom Metazoa; phylum Chordata; class Amphibia; order Anura; family Hyperoliidae; genus Hyperolius; species Hyperolius riggenbachi. The sequence continues at coordinate 279,898,090 of NC_090649.1, forward strand.
ACTTTCATTCTAATAAAAACTTGTATGGTGTTACATTGTGATACAGTAGGTGAACAGTGGCTCATTGTAAAATGATATAAGATAGCGCTTACATCATTTTTTATGCCACTTACAAATAATCTTTATTAGGACACATTATTATCTACGGTAAGAACTGGTGATCAAGACCAGCGAAGGTGGGGGACAGGCTTATTAACAAACGGGGGAAAAGTGAAGTAAGCAGTGGGGTTAAAATGGTGCAAAGTACAGCAAGGCCTTGTTCACCCTAGCAAACGCAGATGGCCTTGCGTTTTGAATGCAAAGCAATCGATCACACGCCATCTGTGTTGCACTGTTGAGATCCCATTCACTACAGTGAATGAAGTGTTGGTTTTGCCAAAAATGTGTTCAGCAGTGCTTTCCCCACGTGTCGCAACGCATAAAGTGTGAAGTAAAGTATTGCACTTTTGATGTTCTTGCAAGACGCACACCATACACATAGATGAAATGAGCATGGCAACACATAAAGGGCCATATGCAATTTATTTTTGCTTCTGAGTTTTCTCCTAGGATATCATTTTTCATCTTCTGTTTAAAATAACTGTTCAGCCCTTTGCAATCAAGAAAGTATCAAAAAGTAGGAGACAAAGTACTATCAAAAATATTTTGAGCTATTTTTTGTTTGCTCGTGGTTTCAGTGACAATTCATTGACTAGGTGCAAAAATATCGCCTAGGAGAAAAGGCAGTAGAAAAAGTGAACTGCATATGGGCCCTAATGTGAATGAAGCCCTGAAACACAAAGCAGTTTGTCACGGAAGAGCTGTGAGACTAGAAAGTGCAATCACAATTGGTTTCCTGCACCGATTGTCGTTGCGTTGCCAGATCAAGATTTTATGTCTAGGGGGTAGCAGTCTGTCAGCCTGGGGTCTTCTTTTGGAAATCTAGCTTTCATAGCTGTTAGAGCAGGGGTCCCCAACCACTGCGGCAGGTCTGTCATCTCGCCCCAAACCCCCCCTCCCCTGTTACCTTATGAGCGGGCGGCCGCTTCCTTTCTTATATTCCCCCGTAGCCGCTCTCCTCTTAGCAGCATCTCCTATTACAGCAGTGCGTCTTGCGGCTGCTGTAAGGAGGGAAGGAAGCAGGGCAGCGGTTCCCATGGTAATGGCAATGCATATCACATCATACAGGAAGCCACTGCCCCGCTTCCTTCCCTCCTTACAGCAGCCGCAAGACGCGCTGTTGTAATAGGAGATGCTGCTAAGAAGAGAGCGGCTACGGGGGAATATAAGAAAGGAAGCGGCCGCCCTCTCATAATGTAACAGGAGCATGGGCTGTACTTGGGCACTATACTAGCTATATTGGGGCACTATACTACCTATACTGGGGCACTATACTAGCTATACTGGGGCACTATACTAGCTATATTGGGGCACTATACTGGGGCACTATACTAGCTATACTGGGGCACTATACTAGCTATATTGGGGCACTATACTGGGGCACTATACTAGCTATACTGGGGCATACTAACTATACTGGGGCACTATACTACCTATACTGGGGCACTATACTACCTATACCGGGGCACACTAGCTATACTGGGGCACTATACAAGCCATAGTAGGTACTATACTAGCTATACTGGGTACTATATTAGCTATACTGGGGCATTATACTAGCTATACTGGGCACTATATTAGCTTTACTGGGCACTATACTAGCTATACTGGGGCAACTGTACTAGCCATACTGAGGCAACTAAACTCCCTATACTGGGGCAACTATGCTAGCTATGCGCCCCCCCCCCCCGGTAACCCGGTGCACACAACATTGTCGCCCCCCCCCCAATCCATCCCCCCCCCCCCCCCCCCCCGGAGAGAAATTTGGTCAGAAAGTGGTCCCGGGGCCGGAAAAGGTTGGGGACCCCTGCCATAGAGCACTCCCTCTCCTGGTGCCCGCTGCTGTCCTGGCTCCTCCGTAGCGGTATTCGACCGTTTGTCAAATACCGCTGTCTCTCGGCCGAAGGGAGGCTTCGGAAATGCTTCGGGAGCTCGAGTGCTCCCGAAGACGGGCTGCTCTACACTGCGCATGCGCGCGCGTCCTCTATGACGCACTCGCTTGTGCGACACCTGTCTCCGAGAGGACTCGGCTCCCACAGTCCCCTTGGCGTGGGATGAGAACGGAGGAGCCAGCGCAGCACCGAGAGAGGAGAGGGATGGCTCATTAGGACCGAGCCTTCCCTCTCCTTAGGTGAGTATCTGCTTTTTTTTTTTTAACCGGGGTTACATTAGCTTTAAGTATATGTAATTTCTTACATTTTTATTTTCATACTGCGCTAATGTCTCCATAATTGTTGATTTTAATGATATTCTGTATATATTTATTTATATTGCATTAATAATAAAAAGACTAAAAAGTAATTTTATTTGTTCAGCTACCCCTGCTATTCAGCCGCACAAACTGAACCCTAGCTTCTGAAGAGTCGCTACTTCTGTCGATAGCTAGATAAAATAAAGTGTGTTTAACCGTTTTATTTGCAGGTCTAGAGTCAGCCAGTCAGTGCGATTCTCTGTCCCATGGCAACAGAGATGGTGGCAGCCTAGTATTTTGTGTTTAATAGCTCGCACGCCTCCCTCTGGTCTGTCTGCTGCCAAAATCCCAGCGTTTTTTGCGCACCGATTGCGACTACAGATTGCATGGTCTGTGTGCTGAAACCAATTGGAAGGCATTGTGCGGACCGGCCACTAGGGGGCTTGTGACAGTTCACTTTGGCACCCAAGCTGGGCGCCGTCATAGCAACAATGCTATGTTGCGCGCCCCATCTAATGGTAATTCAAAGCTCTGACGGCTGCTAGACCCCTCCAAGTTGCTACAACTCATAGGGGGAATATGATTTAAAGGGAACCAGAGGAACGGTAATAAAAAAATAGAACAAGCTTTTATACATACCTAGGGCTTCTTCCAGCCCCATAAGCCTGGATCGCTCCCACGCCACCATCCTCCGCTTCCTGTATTGGCGGTACCGGGTCCCGTCACTGCCGGCGGACGCGGGCAATTGTCCACATCACAGGGGCTCCCTCCATACCCGTACGCATGAGGCTGCGCAGTAGGCAGCCTCATGCGTACGTATATGGAGGGAGCCCCGTGTGATGCAGACAATTGGCCGGTACCGGTGGATCCAGGCAGCTGAGGACGGCGGCGTGGGAGCGATCCGTGCGTATGGGGCTGGAGGAAGCCCCAGGTATGTATAAAAGCTTCCCCCCAACGTCTCTAGTGCCCTTTAAAGGGGCTCTCCAGTACTAAAAAAAAAAAAAAAAAAAAAAAGGAAAGCTAAAACTGACACTTACCTTGGGCTTCTATCGGCCCCCTGCAGCTGTAATGTCCCGCGCCGACCTCCTCCGATGCTCCGTTCCCCGCCGCCGGTAACTTGCTAATTATTTGTCTAACCTTCCTGGCGGTAAGCCCGAGCTTGGGCTATGCCGCGCAGGAGGATTTCTCAGGCCCTGCTGGGCCAATTCGCATAATTTTTTTTTTTGGGTACACGCAGCTTGCACTTTGCTTCACGACGTCCATGACGTCATCCCGCCCCGTCGCCATGGCGACGGGGGAAGCCCTTCAGGAAAAAACGGATTTCCTGATCAAAGATCGCCGGAGGCGATCGAAGCTGGCGGGGGGATGCCGCTGTACAGCAGCTATCATGTAGCGAGCACATGCTCTACCTGTATTACCTTTAGCCATAGACCCTGGACAAGCATGCAGATCAGGTGCTCTGATTGAAGTATGACTAGATAAGCTACATGCTTGTTTCATGTGTATGATTTAGACACTACTGCAGCCAAAGAGAACAGCAGGACTGCCAGGCAACTGGTATTGTTTAAAAAGGTAAGCCACCATTTGCCTCTCACTTCAGGTTTCCTTGAAACATATTACAGCTCAAATAAAAGGTGTACTCTTTTGTAATATATATTAAAATGATGTATGAATGTCATATAGTTCAATTGGACATTGCACTAATGTCACAATTACACACTTTATTCTTTAAGTGTACCAGAGATGGTACACTAGGCTTAATTTATACTTACCCGGGGCTTCCTCCAGCCCAATGAGCAACGCTGAGTCTCCTTGGCCCCTCCATTCTGGTGACACAACAGCGGTAACCTGATCAGTTACCGCCAGGCAAAGCCTTCTGTGCATGCGCGGCTCTGCAGCGCGTGTGCACCTACCACGCACGAGGGGTGCGCACGTGACTGACCCACACATGCACAGAAGGCCACAACTGCCCAGAGGGGGTGAGGACAACAGGAGACTCTCATGGGTGCTGCTCATAGAGCTGGAGGAAGCCCCTGGTAAATATAGATTAAGCCTAGTGAACCATCTCTGGTACACTTTAAAGCAGAGGTGATGTTAAACATTTTAGCTGTACAAATCAGATATACAGTCTCAATAAGATATGTAGAGCTGATTTTTGAACAATGACTACTTTATTCCGCCAGAACAAGTAACTGTTATCTGCTATCACTGCATATATAAATTACTTATTAAAGAGAATCTGACATGATTAAAAAAACACAAAAAAGAAACACAACAGATACTTACCTAAGGAAAGGGAAGGTTCCGGGTGCTAATGAGCCTTCCCGTTACTTTCTATATCCCCGCGTTCTAACTCTGGATCCCCTGTTCAAATCTCCCGCCGCAGGAGGCTTTCGGAAGTCTTCCAGAGCCTTATTCCCCCCGAAGATGGGTAGCTATGGAGCAGCAAGTCTTCAGGAGCACTCGGGCTCCCAAAGACTTCCGAAGCCCCCGCACGGCAGAGAGCAGTCTCTGACCCATCGGTCGGAGACTACAAACGGGGGATCCAGCGCTGGAACGCGGGGACCGTGAGGGGAACAGAAAGGCTCTATAGGACCCAGAGCCTTCCCTTTGATAAGTATTTGTTGTTTTTTTAAATCACTTCAGAATCTCTTTAAAGGAGTTATCAGGCAAAAAAGAAAAAAAATGAATTTCACTTACCTGGGGCTTCTACCAGCCCCATTCAGCCATCCTGTGCTGTTGTAGTCACTCACTGCTGCTCTGGTCCCCCTCCGTCAGCTAGTTTAGTTTTTTCCGACCTCGGGGTCGGCGGGCCGCATTGCGTAGTGCGTACATTTTTTACGCATTCCCGCTGGTACAGGAACATTAATATATACATTTTTACGCGTTAATGGTGCAACGCGTACATTTTTACGCGTTGAACCACTAACATGGAAAAAATGTATGTGTTAATGTTCCTGCAACTACTTTATTAACTGAGAAATAGAAAATGTTACTGTATTTTATTTACAGATTACAGATTAAACCTATTAGGAGTTGGATAATTGCTGTGAATTCCAACTCAACAGCCCTAGTCCAAAAGAGGGAGGACAGGTCGGCCTCTGTCACGCTAGCATGGTGTAATAATATGAACCTCAGTGTGCAAAGTCAAGGAAGGGATGCCACTGTCACTAGAACAGTGATGCTATATCAAACTTGACAAGCCAAACTCTTTTGCTCTACGTGTGTCAATTTCCACACGCTCACAGAGATGATCAAACTGCTTGCATGAAAGTTGTATACCCCATGGAATAGGGCAGACAAATGCACTCCCTGTCAATGAGTGATTACCCAATTCTAAGCAGCATACAATTTGCAATCTAGACAAAATTATTAGCACATCACTGACCATGTCTACTTATCAGATGCAGAAGACTAAAGGTGACTAAAGGAGGCGATCGACCAGTGCATGCCCGACCTACAGGGTGACCAATTTCGAGATGCAAATTGGTCGCATTCTCGATGCATGCTGCAAGATGTTGGGCCAACTTGCTTTCCCACTGATCGCGACAAACCCCCGCCACTGTCCCCCCAAATGAAGAATGCCCCCCACCCCGGTGCACCGTGTAAAGTATACATTACATGTCTGCGGCCTGCGCTTGTCCCTCCGCTGCTCTGGGCGCCTTCCCCTCTCCATACACGCACGCCCCACGGGGCTTCCTAGTGTGGAGGGGGGGGGGGGGGGGAGCGTGTGATGTCACACATGTGCACCCTTACTAGGAAACCACGTGGGGCGTGCGCGTATGCAGAGGAGTTATCCCGGAGGCAGCGAGGGACAAGCGCAGGCCGCGGACTGGTAATGTTTTCTTTACACTGCACCTATTTACATTAGGGGGGCACAGCAGCAAGGCGGTGGATGTGGTGCACAAGACCGATTCCAGCATAAAATTGATTGAGAATCTGCCTGTGGTGTATGGGCTGCAACACACTGGTCACAACGGACCAAAATAGCCCTATAGTACAAAAGCCACTCATAAAATAATCCTTTATTAGTAATATTGTTTAAACAGGAAAACACTGCATGCATGGGCAGCTGACAGATCTCTCTCTTATCAGATTCAAGAGATTTGTCTCTTGGTCGAATCTGCCCATACATTGCTAGATGTATGGCTACCTTAAAGCGGCATTGTCACCATAAAAATCAAATTTAAACAGCAACTGGTCTGTGTGTATTAAGTGATAAAGATGCTAATCCTGCATTCAAAACTTTTTCTGCTGTTATCCATACGTTTCCATGGCAGCACAGTCGGGTTAAGTCCCCACCCACTTGACCCCTATAGGACCATCCCTATAAATTTCTCCCTTTAGCTCCCCCCCCTGTAATCTTTTTGTCCTCGTATCACCATTGAACTCTTAGGATCATCCTGCTGAACAAAGTTCGGAACAACAATCAACTCCCTCCCTTTTACCCTCCATCAGGTTTGGCCTCGCCTGCATGAAGTCCCCAGCACAGAGTTTAAATAACTCACCGCTCGGGGAAAAGCCGCTTCTGGCCGCGGCTCAAGAGAGATGGTAAGGTAAACCCTACATGTGTCTCCAAGACTCCTAACTCTGGGCAGCTATATGCTGCGTGGTTGCTCTATTCCGTATTGCTGGGTATACGGACGGGCGTGCGCTCCAGCTGCGCCTCACCGCTTACTTCCGCCTACTTCCAGTTCCGCCTTACGCAGTGATGTCAGCTGAACGCCTAGCTAGTTGCTAGGCAGCGGCTCCGCTCTCCTCCTACGTCTAGGATAACATGAGCGCAGTAAATTACTCAGCGCTCGGGATTGGTGGAGACAGCGGGGGAGGGCTATTTAAAGAATTTCGGCATTACTTGGTGTACCTGCATTATGGAGGACACCTTGCCGGATTATGCCGCGGAGCTGCTGCTGCTGCATGGACAGGTTTTTCCTTATGTTATACCCGGTTAGACTACACTTTGTTTATGCTACTTAGGGTTTAATGTGTATGCATACATATACTCATATCTCCTTCACTTACTCTTACAGCAGACGCTGTAATGATGGAGCAAGAGCAACCACAGACAAGTGACCAGTCTAGAGCTATTAGGTAGGAAGGGTGGGAGTTGAGGTGTAAGTATATATCTTTTTCAGGAGAGTGCTGAACTGACATCTGCTCTTATGTCTCAACAGCCCTATTAAAGAGACAGAGCCCAGAACAAGCAGATCTGATCGACGACAGTCCAGATCAAGTTCGCATCAACGTACAAAGTCAAGGAAGGCTCATTCCAGATCACGCTCCAGGAGACATCACTATAGTAGATCTCCCAGCAGACATCGCTCATCCAGGAAAAGGTGTTGGGCATGTGGCGATTATACCTTGCCCGGGAAATTAGTATGTCAGTCCTGCTTTCAGACAATGGCAAGAGAACAGGAGCCACCTAAGGATATAGCAGCTATGATCAAAGCAGCTGTACAGGAATCAATGAATAACTTATATTGCCTCATTACCACCTAATCAGCCACCACAGCCGGAGTCAGTAAGCACGCAACCAGGTCCATCACACTCAGATACGGAGACAGACTCAACCGAGATAGGATTTAATTTTAACCTAGTGCAACCATACATAGCGGCCATTAGAGAGGCCATAGAATGGCAAGATGAGCAGGAACCGTCTATTAGCAGTCAAAAAGAATACTATTCACACTTGAAGTCGGTGAAACCTTTTCCCCTAATGGAGGTAATTCACGAAATAATGCTAGAAGAATGGAGGAAAACCGAGAAGAAGTCGGTTCTGTCTAATAGATGTAATAAACTTTACCCTATGGAAGAATCCAAACTAAAATCGATGGACGACCCACCAAGACTGGATGCTTCTGTGGACTAGCGAAGCATGTAACACTGCCTAGAGACGATGCCGTTTCCTTTAAAGATCCTCTGGAAAGGAAGATTGATGCAGAATTTAAAAAGATCTTATATGTCTTCAGGAAGCGCATGTAAGCCTGCAATAGCCTTAACATCCATAGCAGAGGCCTTAAAGAGACACTGAAGCGAAAAAAAAATTATGATATTATGATTTGTATGTGTAGTACAGCTAAGAAATAAAACATTAAGATCAGATACATCAGTCTAATTGTTTCCAGTACAGGAAGAGCTAAGAAACTCCAGTTGTTATCTCTATGCAAAAAAGCCATTAATCTCTACGACTAAGTTAGTCGTGGAGAGGGCTGTTATCTGACTTTTATTATCTCAACTGTAAGTGAACTGTTTTCTTTTTATCTGCTAGAGGAGAAGTCATTACTTCACAGACTGCTCTGAAAGACTCATTTTGAAAGCTTAGTGTTGTGTAATCTGCACATATTAGAGAATGATGCAATGTTAGAAAAAACACTATATACCTGAAAATAAAAGTATGAGAATATTTTCTTTGCTGCTAATCTTCTAGTAATTATTCATAGTACACAACCAATTCACTATATCAGATTTTTTTTTCCGCTTCAGTGTCTCTTTAAGGGTTTGGATACAAAATATTGAGGATGCATTAAGATCAGACACAGACAAGGACACTATAATAGCAGCCCTGGATGATGTCAAATTAACAGCTGACTTCGTAGGAGAGGCAGCAGTGGATGTACTGAAGTGCTCAACAAGATCTATGCTCCATGCTGTTATAGCTAAGAGAGCGTTGTGGCTAAAGAACTGGTCCGCAGACTCTAATTAAAAACAAGACTGGTGTAAAATTCCGTATGACGGAAGGAATTTATTCGGAGAAGAGATGGACGAGGCCATTAAGAAAGTAACTGGGGGGAAATCAGGATTGATTCCACAAGACCGCAAGAATAAGAGACCTACGTTTCAAAGAAACACGTATCAATCCAGACACAGAAGTAATATATCTTATAGACCTACTCGCGATTTCAAGAAAAATTGGCAGAGTTCCCAATCTACACTCTTGAGATTAAATCGACAAAAGAAAACCGGTCAGTCCACAGCCTCCCAGAAGCGTTTTGCTGTTCTGTCCGTCCAGGCATCGCCGGAAGGTGGCAGACTTCAGGCCTTCGGAAATGTCTGGACGGAGGAGATCGACGACCGATGGATGAGACAAACGATATCCCAGGGACATCAATGGAAGTTCAAGAGATTACCTCCAGACATGTTCATTCCTACAAACATACCGGTAAACAAGGACAAGAAGGAAATTCTACAGAAATATGTAAAGGAACTAATGTTGAAACAAGCTGTAACCGAAGTCCCAGCAGAGGAGAGAGGACTAGGGGTTTACTCCCCTCTCTTCTTTGTAAAGAAAAAGACAGGAGACTTGAGGCCTGTAATGGACCTCAGAAAGCTCAACTCTTTCATCATCTCAGAGCACTTCAAGATGGAGACGTTACAAACCATTGTGAAAGTACTACTTATCAAGGACTGGGCAATTTCGAACGACTTAGAAGACGCATACCTGCATGTTCTAATTCACGCAGACTACCAGAAATACCTGAGATTTGCAATAGGCTATCTACACTTGCAATTCAGATGCCTTCCCTTTGGAATCTCGACGGCCCCCAGAACGTTCTCGAAGATCCTATTGGCATTAATAGAAAAACTAAGAATCAGGGGTCTCAGACTACATCACTACCTAGACGACCTATTATTATTACATCAGGATCAGGAAATCATAAATCAACACAAACATCTACTTCTATCAGAATTACAGAGATTCGGTTGGCAGATAAACTTTTCAAAAAGTCAACTGGAGCCGACAAGAGCGATCTTATTTCTAGGTGCACGTCTCCAGACAGAACACAATACAATCAGTCTGCCAGAACAGAAAAGACTGAAGATTCAGTCATTAGTACAAAGCATGTTAAAGAAAACAGTAATAACAGCGAAACAATGCCTAAGCCTACTGGGAACCTTGACGTCCACCATTCCAATGATCCGTTGGGCACAGTGGCATACCAGGCAATGGCAGACGGGATTCCTTCGTCAGTGGCGAACGAGACACCAGTTTCAAGGATCAAATTCAGGGGGCAGATATGACATTACGTATGGACAACCTGACGGCAGTCGCTTACATAAAGAAACAGGGGGAGACGAGATCAATGAGACTTCTTCAGGAGGTTACTCCAATATTCAACTTTGCACAAACTCACCTCAGAAGCTTAACGGCCATTCATATCCCGGGGATACAGAACATAACGGCAGACTACTTAAGCAGAACACGTATAGACAACAACGAGTCATCATTGAACAACAAAATTTTCCAGTTGATATGCGAACAGTTTGGCGATCCGAAGCTAGATTTGATGGCGACGAAGAACAACAACAAATGCGAAAGGTTTATGTCCAGACACCAAAAGCGGAAGCAGCGGATGCACTAGTAGCCCCGTGGATGTTCCGTACAGCCTATGTGTTCCCTCCAATCCCAGTAATTCAACGTTTACTTTAAAGACTGATGCAGGAAGAGGTGACTCTAATAGCAGTGATACCGTTCTGGCCGAAAAGGCCATGGTTCCCACTATTATGGCAATTAAAACAACAGGAACCGCTACTATTACCAACAGTACCGAACCTGTCACAGGGACCGATACTTCATCCCAACCCAGCCACCTTAAAGTTAGCAGTGTGGAAATTGAGAGGAGGAAGTTGGAATCATTAGGATGCTCGACAGAAGTAATCCAGACCATTCTGAAAGCAAGGAAACCTACTACAAATGCTTCATACCAAAGAGTTTGGTCAAAATTTGAAGATTTCTCAGCACATCAAAAGACAGACCCTCTTAAACCTGGGATAACTGATGTCTAAAGGTCCGTACACACGCCGGACTTTAGGCAACGACGGGTCCGTCGTTGCCTCCCGCTGGGTGGGCGTGCCAGCGACAGTCCGGCGTGTGTACGCTCTGTCGTCAGACTGATACGGCTGTTTCTGAGCGATCCGCCGGGCGGATCGCTCAGAAACAGCCGTATCAGTCTGACGACAGAGCGTACACACGCCGGACTGTCGCTGGCACGCCCACCCAGCGGGAGGCAACGACGGACCCGTCGTTGCCTAAAGTCCGGCGTGTGTACGGACCTTTACTCTTTCTTCAAACAGGATTAGACAAGGAGTTAGGATACAATACAATCAAGGTACAAGTGACAGCACTGTCAGCTTTAACAGATCAGAGGTGGGCATTACATCCATTAGTGATCCAATTCCTGAAGGGAGTAATGAAGCAGAAACCACCAATCAAGACTTTCTTCCCAAAATGGGATCTGCCTTTAGTATTAGAAGCTTTATCTAAACTTCCATATCATCCTTCAGAACAATTCTCTCTTACACTTCTAACTCAAAAAACAGTGTTTTTGGGAGCTATAACATTCACCAGAAGGGTGTCCGAATTACAAGCATTAGGCTGCCAGGAACCTGCATTAACTTTCTATACAGATAGGGTGGTGCTTAGACCAATACAGCATTTTGTCCCTAAAGTCGCCTCTGTATATCACTTCAATCAAGAGTGGACGTTACCAACCCTCTTTAACGAAGCCAACCCAGTACCCCATCCTCTAGATGTGGGAAATGTACTCAAGACCTACCGTATATACTCGCATATAAGCCGACCCGCATATAAGCCGACCCCCCAACTTTTACCTGAAAAAACAGGGGAAAATGATTGACCCCCATATAAGCCGGGGGTAGGAAATGCTGGCCGCCTTATTCCCCTAGTGTGTCCCAGTATAGATAGTAAAGTGCCCAGTATGGGTAGGTAGTGCCCCAGTATAGCTAGTATAGTGCCCAGTATAGCTAGTATAGTGCTCAGTTTAGCTAGTATAGTGCCCCAGTTTAGCTAGTATAGTGCTCAGTTTAGCTAGTATAGTGCTCAGTTTAGCTAGTATAGTGCTCAGTATAGCTAGTATAGTGCCCCAGTTTAGCTAGTATAGTGCCCCAGTTAGCTAGTATAGTGCCCAGTATAGCTAGTATAGTGCCCAGTATAGCTAGTATAGTGCCCCAGTTTAGCTAGTATAGTGCTCAGTATAGCTAGTATAGTGCCCTGCCCAGCACGCTCCCTCCCTCCGCGGCCGCTGCTATTACCTGCTTTAGGCAGCGGCCGCTTCCTAATCCGGGTTCCCCTCTTCATCTTGCGGACTCCGTAACTGTATCATAGCAGCGCGCCTGGCGCTGCTGCTGTGACGATGCAGGGGCCTGGAAAGAGCGGTTCCCCTGGTAACGGTGATGCGCCGTTACCAGGGGAATCGCTCTTTCCTGCCCCCTGCATCGCCACAGCAGCAGCGCCGGGCGCGCTGCTGCGATACAGTTACGGAGTCCGCAGGATGAAGAGGGGAACCCGGATTAGGAAGCGGCCGCTGAAGCAGGTAATTTAGCAGCAGCGGCGGCCGCGGAGGGAGGGAGGGGGCGAGCGAGCAGGGGGCGCAGACCACCACCCACGACTCGCATACAAGCCGAACCCCCAACTTTTGGCCCCCTTTTTGGGGGTCAAAAATTCGGCTTGTATGCGAGTATATACGGTATTTTGAAAAAACAAAAGAATTGCGGAAAACGGACAGATTGTTTGTGATATCAACAGGTTATAGGTCCGGCCAGCCTGCCTCCTCACGGACGATAGCAAACTGGCTAATGAAAACTATTCAAAACTCTTATAAGACTAATAACCTAGTACCTCCGCAACAGGTAACAGCGCACTCTACAAGGGGAATGGCAGCATCTTGGGCTGCATTCTGTAAAGTTTCTCCTGAGAAGATATGCCAGGCGGTCAATTGGTCGTCTCTAAATACCTTTATAAGACATTACAGAGTTGACCCTGCGGCCAACTCTACATTACAGTTTGGAGCCAGTGTGTTAAATGCTAATGTGAGTTAAATTAAACTTTTTTGTTCAGCATTACACCTCATCCCTCCCTGTGTTTATTGCTAGTTATCTCCCGACTGTGCTGCCATGGAAACATATGGAATACGAAAAATTGAATACTTACCTGACGGTAATGTTCCTTTCCAGATGTGTCCATGGCAGCACAGGGCTCCCTCCCTAGATTCGGTGATCCGAGTCAAAGATTACAGGGGGGAGGGGGGGGGAGATAAAGGGAGAAATTTATAGGGATGGTCCTATAGAGGTCAAGTGGGTGGGGACTTAACCCGACTGTGCTGCCATGGACACATCTGGAAAGGAAAATTACCGTCAGGTAAGTATTCAATTTTCCGTATTCTGCTGTTATGGATTGGAGCTATCACATACCTTAGGAGCACTGGACCTTTAACTGCCATTGGCTGGCAAAACAGTTGCATGCTGGGGAGTCTTTTTATCTATAATATATTCCTCCTCTTCCCTTTATTTCCTCCTCCTTCTAATGACATAAGACAGTGCACTTTCTAGTATATACCTCAGTAGGAGTGCCTGAAGACTATGGGCACTGAGATATAATGTGAACAGGAGGGTGCAGAAGCAGGGTGAAAGAGAGGCTACTGCCTAAGGTTTGATGTTGGTGACTAGAAGTGCAAGGGTAGGAGGCCACTGTCAGCAAAGCATGTGGCCATGTTATGGATGTTAGAGTATGTAGTGAGAGGAGGAAGGCCACTATCACTGCAGCATGGGGCTGTGATGGAGGAAGGTGGGCACTATCACTCCATCATAAGGCTATGATGAAGGAATGAGGCCACTGTCGGAAGACGGAGCCGAGGTTGCTTAAAAACATAATTATTCGGCCTCCAGCAATCGCTGGAAGCCGAATTATTTCATTCCCCCACTATCCATGGCGGCTTGGAGGGGGAATAGTAATTAAATCGGCCCGGACTTGTGCAGAAGCAGGATCAGCTATATACCGCTGTATCCTGCGCCGATTTCAAATGTACTCTGTGATGGAGGCCACTGTCACTCCAGCATGTGGTTGTGATGGAGGAAGGAGGCCACTGTCACTCCAGCATGTGGTTGTGATGGAGGAAGGAGGCCACTGTCACTCCAGCATGTGGTTGTGATGGAGGAAGGGGGCCACTGTCACTCCAGCATGTGGTTGTGATGGAGGAAGGGGGCCACTGTCACTCCAGCATGTGGTTGTGATGGAGGAAGGAGGCCACTGTCACTCCAGCATGTGGTTGTGATGGAGGAAGGAGGCCACTGTCACTCCAGCATGTGGTTGTGATGGAGGAAGGAGGCCACTGTCACTCCAGCATGTGGTTGTGATGGAGGAAGGAGGCCACTGTCACTCCAGCATGTGGTTGTGATGGAGGAAGGAGGCCACTGTCACTCCAGCATGTGGTTGTGATGGAGGAAGGAGGCCACTGTCACTCCAGCATGTGGTTGTGATGGAGGAAGGAGGCCACTGTCACTCCAGCATGTGGTTGTGATGGAGGAAGGAGGCCACTGTCACTCCAGCATGTGGTTGTGATGGAGGAAGGAGGCCACTGTCACTCCAGCATGGGGCTGTGATGGAGGAAGGAGGCCACTGTCACTCCAGCATGGGGCTGTGATGGAGGAAGGAGGCCACTGTCACTCCAGCATGGGGCTGTGATGGAGGAGGGCGGCCACTGTCACTCCAGCATGGGGCGGTGATGGAGGAGGGCGGCCACTGTCACTCCAGCATGGGGCGGTGATGGAAGAAGAGGACGAAGAAGGCCACTGTTACTCCAGCATGGGGTTGTGATGGAGGAAGGAGGCCATTGTCACTCCAACATGGGGTGGTGATTGAGGAAGTAGGCCACTGTCACTCCAGCAATGGGGATGTGATGGAGGAAGGATGCAACTATGGAGCTGTAATGAAGGAAGGAGGCCACTGTCACTCCAGCATGGGGATGTGATGCAAAAAGGAAGCCACTATGGTGCTGTGATGGAGGAGGGAGGCCACTATCACTCCAGCATGATGCGGTGATGAAGGAAGGAGGCCACTGTCACACAAGTGTCCCGCAGGGGCTCTGTAGAGATGCTGCCTGCAGCTCAGCACACAACATCCTGCGGCTCCTGCAAACTTTTCTGCGCACTTTGTCACATCTGCACCCAGCAGGCTGCCAGTCCAGCCATGTTGATTCATTGAGCGGGATAGAGAACACTGGCCAGCGGCATCAGTGAGATCTCGGCCCGGCAGCCTGCTGTCACCTGTAGTGCAGACAAAGCGCTGTGCTATCAGGCTGCAGATAATGGGGCGCCATGACCTCACGCACACCCCTCCCCCTGCTGCCCCCCAGCACTCTGCTCTCCTCTTACCATCATAATAGTAGCAGACCTTCTTCTTGCCGCCCCCCTGACTGTACGCCATGGAGCGCCGCGCGTATGCTGCTCACACAGGGACCTGGCGAGGAGCGGGCGGGCCGGATTCCACCGGGAGACACTTCTCAAGCCTCAGTCACCCGTTATTCGGTGATCAATGGAAATTTCCCGCTCGGTCGGGGACGCGCATAGAAACACATATACAGACACGGTGCAGACAGTGGTGGGCGGGGCCAGGTGAGGCTGCTTGGGAGGAGCCGAAGACTGAGAGGGCGGAGCATGCAGCTAGTTGGTATAGTGTACTGCAATGGAGATAGGAGAACGGGGCGGATTTGGGCCGTAAGAGGCGGTCTGAAGGCGGGGTATTATCCAACATGCCACAGAGAGGGTGTAGCTTCATGCTTGTAGGCGGTTTAGACCCGCCTCAAAACATCAGGCACATTAGGGCAGGCGATGTGCGCGCAGCCGCCAGGGTGAGACCATACGAAGCTGGTGCGGGGGGCGTGGCAGGAAAAGCTCCGTGCCAGCGGGAGATTTCTTCTCACGATGGTTCTGGCTTGCCTCCCCTTCAGCCACCGGTGTGTGGTGCGGTCCGAGCTTTCTCCGGTGTTGTGTCTGATTACGCTGCCTATTGATTTGCGCTGCCCCGCATGCGCAGTAGGAGACTGTGCGGCTACGTTTCCTATTGAATGATGCTGCTGGTGGTAAAGTACTAAATATCTCCGCTCCCACACCTCTTACACTCCCCAAATGTTCAGGGTAGGGAGGGAACCCCTAAAACGACCTCTATGCCAAATTGCAGCCCCCGAGACCCGCGGGTTCCCGAGATAGGTTTCTGTGATCAATCTCCTGAACTAGCGGGTCTCGGGGGCTGCAATTTGGTATAGAGGTAGTTCGGGGGGTCCCCTTCCTACCCTGAAAATTTGGGGAGTGTAAGAGGTGTGGAAGTGAAGATATTTAGTATTTTACCTCCAGCAGCATGTTCACTTCACACTGAGCATGCTGCTACTCAGTGTGGAAGGAAGCTTCCGGGCAGCACAATCAGATATTAAACCGGCTCTGCTACGGAGTGGGCTGCTCGTGTGAGGCGTGTGGGCATGTGTAGCCGCAGCAGACCGAGTGCAGGCCAGAGCACGTGACAGTGGCAGCAGCCAGATAGGAGCTGGCCTGACAGTGGCAGAGGGCTGAGTGCATGAGTCCTCTCGAGCTGGGTGATGCACCTACAGTGCAGGCTTCAGATGACCTTATAATGTGCCATCCTGTGCTATGCTAGTTACTACAGCGAGGACATTTGAAATCGGCGCCGGTAGACTTGGGCGCAGGATACAGCGGGATATAGCTGATCCTGCTTCTGCACAAGTCCGGGCCGATTTAATTACTATTCCCCCTCCAGGCCGACATGGATAGTGGGGGAATGAAATAATTCGGCTTCCAGCGATTGCTGGAGGCCGAATTATTATGTTTTTAAGCAACTTCGTCTCCGTCTTCTGACGGAGCCGACGTTACTCACTGAGCGCTTCAATAGGAATGATTCCTATTGAAGTCTATGGAGGCGCCGGCTGCGCCCAAATCTAGCAGCGCTGAAAAGCACTGCTACAGCTACATGTGTAACACGTGTTAGGAGCGAGGAGTGTTATCTATAGACTTGAGAGGAAGTTCTAGACATGTCACTCTAAAGGTGGCCACACACGATACAATAAAATGATCCGACTTTATGGTAATTCGATAAAAACGATCGAATGTCCCGAAAGCGTTTTTGCATTAGACTGAAAAATCCAATTGGATTTCCCGTTTTCTTTGATTTTTATCGATCCGGAATGCCAGATATTTTTCTTCAAACTTATAAATCACCTTTTTGCTTCGGCACCAGCCACTTCTTAGAGTTGCACCTCACAGACTGTGAGATAACTTGACTCTCAACACAGCAAGCATTATAGGAGATAGACCGTTCTCAGGCGTCTTCAAGGTACAAGAAGTTTATCCAGTAAACAGATATACAGATACTCATCTCTACATGTCGTTACATCTTAGCAGAGCAATCGTTCTTTAACCTGCTGGGCGGTCTGGACGAGCTCAGCTCGTCCAGTACCGCCGGAGCCTGCCGCTCAGGCCCTGCTGGGCCGATTTGGCTCAAGTAAAAAGCAGCACACGCAGCCGGCACTTTGCCAGCCGCGTGTGCTGCCTGATCGCCGCCGCTCTGCGGCGATCCGCCACGAGCAGCGGCGAAAGAGGGTCCCCCCAGCCGCCTGAGCCCAGCGTAGCCGGAAACAAAAAGTTCCGGCCAGCGCTAAGGGCTGGATCGGAGGCGGCTGACGTCAGGACGTCCATGACGTCACTCCGCTCGTCGCTATGGCGACGAGGGAAGCAAAACAAGGAAGGCCGCTCATTGCGGCCTTCCTTGTTTATTCTGGGCGCCGGAGGCGATCGGAAGAACGCCTCTGGAGCGCCCTCTAGTGGGCTTTCATGCAGCCAACTTTCAGTTGGCTGCATGAAATAGTTTTTTTTTTATTAAAAAAAAACCCTCCCGCAGCCTCCCTAGCGATCTTATCAGAACGCCAGGCAGGTTAAGTCCATTTGCGTTACAAGCTCTTGACTAACATTCCTCCTGAATATTAGTCAGGTTATCTTCTTTCTATACTAAGTTGCGTCTAAACTAAGTATATACAGCCTACAAGATAAACCAACGAGACATAAATAAATATATATAAGTAAAGGGTTCCAGCCAGTAGATAGAAAGCAAGAGGCCCTCCGTTGGCAACTCATGATAATACTGACCAGGAAAGAGTTAACTGTGTCATCATCTGAACCATCTATGATTGGTTCAGAGCCCTTGTGATGCCCTGATACACACCTACTTGATTAATATTGTATGATGCCTTTCCTCTACATGCAGGAATGTTCTGTTTATTAAATATTGGCCTCTGTTTTCCCCTTTGCAGTCTGAAAGTCTGTACATTTGAACAGATATTGTCCCTGTCCTTCGGACGAGGACAATCTGCTTCTGGTAAAAATCTTCATAATTTCTCTTCAAAAAATTAGGCTTAACCACTTGAGGACCGTGGGCTTTACCCCCCTTAAGGACTGTGAAGAAACGCGGAAAAGCCGCTGCATGGACGCAGGATGAGGCGGCTGGCATAGCGGAACGCGGAGAAACCGCCGCGTCTGACGCGGCGGTTTGCGCGCATAGGCCTGCTACTGACAGTATGACCAGGCGCGGGGAGGCCACCGCATGGGCTGTTAGCGGTGTGTCCCACCCTGCGTGCAGGCCAGCGAAGACATTGCAAAGTGTGACTGGTGTGGCTGGGACTGATAGTCCACACAGGTTCAGAATGACGCGCGCGCGCGCTGAGAGGCAAAGTTTATATGACAGCCAAAAGAAGGTCAGCTGACATTTCCACCATCTATCATTGGTCCAGCACTTAGGGCCCTTTTCCACCAGCGCGTTAGCGCTGGCTGAATCGCAAAAACGCAAACCGCTAGCGATTTTACAATCGCTACGGTTTGCTTTTTAACATAGGAATCGCGGTAGGTAATTTCCACTACCGCGATTCGTTTTTTACTTGATCGCGATCGTGCCGCGGAGCGACTTTTGCCACGATTTTGCTATGCAGTGCAAAATCGCGGCCGCGAACGTCGGGGAATCGGCGGTAATTGCGATTCAGCGATTGCTAGTGGAAAAGGGCCCTTAGGGGAGGCTCTGGAAGCGCTGATGTATATATACTGGGTGCTGGTCATTTCTCTGGCGTCTGGCGTTGCGATCACAACGTGGTAGCACTCAGACCTTGTCATATCTATGTTCTAGCATAGTTTCCAAAGGTGTTGATGATCACGGACCTCACACCTTAGCGTTAGGAAATTGAACTGTATTATTTGTTATGACCTTCTGCTTGCCTGACTTATCCTCCTGATCTCTGATTCTGTACTTTGCTATTTCTGATACCCTGTTGCCGACCTTTGCTCGTTCCTGAACCCTGTATTTGCCTTCTGACTCTGTACCTCGCTATTCTGATACTCCGTTGCCAAACTCTGCCTGTCTATTGGATTACGTTTCTGTCTCCTGTATTGGCACCTTATCTGTCTGTGTATTGACGACCTGGCTTGCCCGACCTCGAGATCTGGCCTTATTGTTAGAGGCAGTTCCCAGATCTGTTAGTGACACCTCCTCACTGATGTCACTAACGTTCTGTCCTTCCTACCCTCAGCCTAGCTCCTCCCCCGGGAGAGTCTAGGCATACGGAAGGAACTTACTTCTGTGCAGTACTCCTTACTGCTTCTGTACCTTCTCCTAAGGTGCAATACTCTAAGTATTACGGTTACACCTAAACACTCTTATCTCTCAGGTGTCCAGAGGTTAGAATATTTATCTGATTATCGGTGATACTGCAGATCATCAATAATCGGGTATATTCTGCATTCTCGGTGATACTGCAGATCACCGGTAATCAGACCCTCTCTGTGCTACACCGATCGTTACAGAACGCCAGACCAAAATACAAATGGACGCACACACTGACCGTCTGGGCGCACTTGCCACTTCGGTGGAAAACATCAACCAAGTGCTGGGTAGTCACAAGACTATGATTGAAGGCTTGTCTGGTTCTTTACAAACCCTCCAGACAGCAGTGGATGAGGTGCGATCCCCTCCTAGTTCTGACATACGTTTACCTGTACCTGAGAAATTTTCTGGTCACAGATCTGATTTCTGAAATTTTAGAAGTAGAGTGTTATCTTATTTTGAGTTGAGACCCCGATCCTCTGGAACGGTGGCCCAAAGGGTCACGTTCATTAAGACTTTGTTATCAGGCGATTCTCAGACGTAGGCGTACAGTTTGCCCAACGGAGACTTAGCCCTCTCTTCAGTGGATGAATTTTTTAAAGCTATGGCAGTAATTTACGACGACCCAGACCTCGTTGCGACTTCTGAGCGGAAGCTCAAGCTTTTGCGTCAAGGCAAGGGTCCGGTCGAGGATTACGCAGCGGAATTTAGGAGGTGGTCAGTTTCAGCCAGGTGGGACACTTATGCCCTCTTAGATTGTTTCTTATCGGGACCGTCGGATGAGGTTTCAAATCTCATGTTAAGTCTGCCTGAACCCAAAACAGTCGATGAGGCCATTTCATCGGCCATTCGAGTCGACCGCAGGCTGCAAACAGACTAGGGGTAATAGTCAGGTAAAGATGGTGTCCTACGCTGCGCCTCCAGTAACTCCACCTCCTCCCGTCTCGCCTCCACCCGAACCTATGCAAATTGGTCGGTCAAAACTATCCCAAGTGGAGCGAAGACGGAGGATGTCAATGTACAAAGTGGAGACGGCACACAAATGGCTTCAGTAGCAAAACTGTATTAACCACTTCAGGACCACAGTCTTTTCGCCCCTTAAAGGGAAGGTCCAAGCAAAAAAAAAAAATGAGTTTAACTTACCTGGGGCTTCTACCAGCCCCATGCAGCCATCCTGTGCCCTCATAGTCACTCACTGCTGCTCCAGTCCCCCGCTGGCAGCTTTCTGACCTCGGAGGTCAGGGACGCATTGCGTACATTTTTACGCATTCCCGCTAGTGCAGGAACATTAACATATACATTTTTACGCGTTAGTGGTGCAACGCATACATTTTTGTTACTGCACTAGCTGGAATGCGTAAAAATGTATGCAATGCGGCCCTGACCTCCGAGGTCAGAAAGCTGCCAGCGGGGGACTGGAGCAGCAGTGAGTGACTACGAGGGCACAGGATGGCTACATGGGGCTGGTAGAAGCCCCAGGTAAGTGAAACTCATTTTTTTTTTTTTGCTTGGACCTTCCCTTTAAGGACCAGAGCCTTTTTCTCCATTCAGACCACTGCAGCTTTCACGGTTTATTGCTCGCTCATACAACCTACCACCTAAATGAATTTTACCTCCTTTTCTTGTCACTAATACAGCTTTCTTTTGGTGCTATTTGATTGCTCCTGCGACTTTTACTTTTTATTATATTCAGCAAAAAAGACATGAATTTTGGCAAAAAAATGATTTTTTTTAACTTTCTGTGCTGACATTTTTCAAATAAAGTAAAATTTCCTATAAATTTGAGCGCGAAAGTTATTCTGCTACATGTCTTTGATAAAAAAAAAACCATTCAGTGTATATTTATTGGATTGGGTAAAAGTTATAGCGTTTACAAACTATGGTGCCAAAAGTGAATTTTCCCATTTTCAAGCATCTCTGACTTTTCTGCACACCTGTCAGGTTTCATGAGGGGCTAAAATTCCAGGAAAGTACAAATACCCCCCAAATGACCCCATTTTGGAAAGAAGACATCCCAAAGTATTCAGTGAGAGGCATGGTGCGTTCATAGAAGATTTTATTTTTTGTCACAAGTTAGCGGAAAATGACACTTTCTGACAAAAAAGAAAAAAAAAAAAAGTTTCCATTTCTTCTAACTTGCGACAAAAAAAAATGAAATCTGCCACGGACTCACTATGCTCCTCTCTGAATACCTTGAAGTGTCTACTTTCCAAAATGGGGTCATTTGTGGGGTGTGTTCACTGTCCTGGCATTTTGGGGTGTGCCTAATTGTAAGCACCCCTGTAAAGCCTAAAGATGCTCATTGGACTTTGGGCCCCTTAGCGCAGTTAGGCTTCAAAAAAGTGCCACACGTGGTATTGCCGTACTCAGGAGAAGTAGTATAATGTGTTTTGGGGTGTATTTTTACACATACCCATGCTGGGTGGGAGAAATATCTCCGTAAATGACAATTTTTTATTTTTTTTTACACACAATTGTCTATTTATAGAGATATTTCTCCCACTCAGCATGGGTATGTGGAAAAATACACCCCAAAACACATTATACTACTTCTCCTGAGTACGGCGATACCACATGTGTGGCACTTTTTTGCACCCTAACTGCGCTAAGGGGCCCAAAGTCCAATGAGTACCTTTAGGATTTCACAGGTCATTTTGAGAAATTTGGTTTCAAGACTACTCCTCACGGTTTAGGGCCCCTAAAATGCCAGGACAGTATAGGAACCCCACAAATTACCCCATTTTAGAAAGAAGACACCCCAAGGTATTCCGTTAGGAGTATGGTGAGTTCATAGAAGATTTTTTTTTTTTTGTCACAAGTTAGCAGAAATTGATTTTAATTTTATTTTTCACAAAGTGTCATTTTCCGCTAACTTGTGACAAAAAATAAAATCTTCTATGAACTCACCGTACTCCTAACGGAATACCTTGGGGTGTCTTCTTTCTAAAATGGGGTCATTTGTGGGATTCCTATACTGCCCTGGCATTTTAGGGGCCCTAAACCGTGAGGAGTAGTCTTGAAACCAAATGTCGCAAAATGACCTGTGAAATCCTAAAGGTACTCATTGGACTTTGGGCCCCTTAGCGCAGTTAGGGTGCAAAAAAGTGCCACACATGTGGTATCGCCGTACTCAAGAGAAGTATTATAATGTGTTTTGCGGTGTATTTTTACACATACCCATGCTGGGTGGGAGAAATATCTCTGTAAATGACAATTATTTGATTTTTTTTACACACAATTGTCCATTTACAGAGAGATTTCTCCCACCCAGCATGGGTATGTATAAAAATACACCCCAAAACACATTATACTACTTCTTCTGAGAACGGCGATACCACATGTGTGACACTTTTTTGCAGCCTAGGTGCGCTAAGGGGCCCAACGTCCTATTCACAGGTCATTTTGAGGCATTTGTTTTCTAGACTACTTCTCACGGTTTAGGGCCCCTAAAATGCCAGGGCAGTATAGGAACCCCACAAGTGACCCCATTTTAGAAAGAAGACACCCCAAGGTATTCCGTTAGGGGTATGGTGAGTTCGTAGAAGATTTTATTTTTTGTCACAAGTTAGTGAAAAATGACACTTTGTGAAAAAAACAATAAAAATCCAATTTCCGCTAACTTTTGACAAAAAATAAAATCTATGAACTCATCATACACCTAACAGAATACCTTGGGGTGTCTTCTTTCTAAAATGGGGTCACTTGTGGGGTTCCTATACTGCCCTGGCATTTTAGGGGCCCTAAACCGCGAGGAGTAGTCTAGAAAACAAATGCCTCAAAATGACTGTTCAGGGGTATAAGCATCTGCAAATTTTGATGACAGGTGGTCTATGAGGGGGCAAATTTTGTGGAACCGGTCATAAGCAGGGTGGCCTCTTAGATGACAGGATGTATTGGGCCTGTTCTGATGGATAGGAGTGCTAGGGGGGTGACAGGAGGTGATTGATGGGTGTCTCAGGGGGCGGTTAGAGGGGAAAATAGATGCAATCAATGCACTGGGGAGGTGATCGGAAGGGGGTCTGAGGGGGATCTGAGGGTTTGGCCGAGTGATCAGGAGCCCACACGGGGCAAATTAGGGCCTGATCTGATGGGTAGGTGTGCTAGGGGGTGACAGGAGGTGATTGATGGGTGTCTCAAGGTGTGATTAGAGGGGGGAAATAGATGCAAGCAATGCACTGGCGAGGTGATCAGGGCTGGGGTCTGAGGGCGTTCTGAGGTGTGGGCGGGTGATTGGGTGCCCTAGGGGCAGATTAGGGTCTAATCTGATGGGTAACAGTGACAGGTGGTGATAGGGGGTGATTGATGGGTGATTAGTGGGTGTTTAGAGGAGAGAAGAGATGTAAACACTGCACTTGGGAGGTGATCTGATGTCGGACCTGCGGGCGATCTATTGGTGTGGGTGGGTGATCAGATTGCCCGCAAGGGGCAGGTTAGGGGCTGATTGATGGGTGGCAGTGCCAGGGGGTGATTGATGGGTGGCAGTGACAGGGGGTGATTGATGGGTGATTGACAGGTGATCAGTGGGTTATTACAGGGAATAACAGATGTAAATATTGCACTGGCGAATTGATAAGGGGGGGTCTGAGGGCAATCTGAGCGTGTGGGCGGGTGATTGGGTGCCCGCAAGGGGCAGATTAGGGTCTAATCTGATGGGTAACAGTGACAGGTGGTGATAGGGGGTGATTGATGGGTAATTAGTGGGTGTTTAGAGGAGAGAAGAGATGTAAACACTGCATTTGGGAGGTGATCTGATGTCGGATCTGCGGGCGATCTATTGGTGTGGGTGGGTGATCAGATTGCCCGCAAGGGGCAGGTTAGGGGCTGATTGATGGGTGGCAGTGACAGGGGGTGATTGATGGGTGGCAGTGACAGGGGGTGATTGATGGGTGATTGACAGGTGATCAGTGGGTTATTACAGGGAATAACAGATGTAAATATTGCACTGGCGAATTGATAAGGGGGGGGTCTGAGGGCAATCTGAGCGTGTGGGCGGGTGATTGGGTGCCGGCAAGGGGCAGATTAGGGTCTAATCTGATGGGTAACAGTGACAGGTGGTGATAGGGGGTGATTGATGGGTGATTGATGGGTAATTAGTGGGTGTTTAGAGGAGAGAAGAGATGTAAACACTGCATTTGGGAGGTGATCTGATGTCGGATCTGCGGGCGATCTATTGGTGTGGGTGGGTGATCAGATTGCCCGCAAGGGGCAGGTTAGGGGCTGATTGATGGGTGGCAGTGACAGGGGGTGATTGACGGGTGATTGACAGGTGATTGACAGGTGATTGACAGGTGATCAGGGGGGATAGATGCATACAGTACACGGGGGGGGGGGGGGGGGTCTGGGGAGAATCTGAGGGGTGGGGGGGTGATCAGGAGGGAGTAGGGGGCAGATTAGGGACTAAAAAAAAAAATAGCGTTGACAGATAGTGACAGGGAGTGATTGATGGGTGATTAGGGGGGTGACTGGGTGCAAACAGTGGTCTAGGGGGTGGGCAGGGGGGGGGGTCTGAGGGATGCTGTGGGCGATCAGGGGGCAGGGGGGGGAATCAGTGTGCTTGGGTGCAGTCTAGGGTGGCTGCAGCCTGCCCTGGTGGTCCCTCGGACACTGGGACCACCAGGGCAGGAGGCAGCCAGTATAATAGGCTTTGTATACATTACAAAGCCTATTATACACTTTCCGTGCGGCGATCGGGCAGCTAGTAACCCGCCGGCGCTTCCGAACGGCCGGCGGGTTACAGCGAGCGGTGGGCGGAGCCAGTCCCCGGCGGCTGATCGCGTCACAAATGACGCGATCGCCGCATAGCCACTCCCGCAGCCGCCCCCCGCCGATGGGCGTATTGCGGTCGTTTGGGCCCGGACTTTGCCGCCGCCCATCGGCTGGGGGCGGTCGTTAAGTGGTTAAAGCATGTGGAGGCACACACGACATGTTTCGGGCGGAGCCCTTCCTCAGGTGTGCCACACCCAACACCTGTGACCCTTAAAATACCCACCCACAAAAAGTCATGAGACCAACATAGTCACCTGACCAATTTGTCATCAGTAACAAACAATACAATTTCCATCTGGGGAACTACACTGACAGTGTCTACCCCAGTTAACTGAGGAAAAGATCACCCAGATACTGTCTTAATACATATCCATACATTTGTATACATTTTCAAGATTAATTCATCATAATCATAGGTATACATCTTTCTTAGCTAGAAACGATACCCCTCCTGATAAAGTCCTGTTCCATACAATCTGTGCAGACAGTTTCACCTTAGGAAAAAAGAACATTATAAGAAACACTTTAGGCTCAGGTATTCATTTAGGCCATTAGGACATACACAGTTGAATTTTCTTATCCATTTCGCCTCACATTGCAAAAGTAATTTTTTCCTATTACCATATCTAGTAAGTACTGGCACATCCTCAATCACAAACCACCTCAACTGGCTCGCCCTGTGGCGATGCTGCAAAAAATGTCTAGAGACCGAAGTCTCATACTCTTTTTTTACCCAATGCGAAGTTTGTAACATCTCTCTTGTGCTCTTGTATCCTCTCTTTCACTGGTCTTTCCGTCTTTCCAATGTATACATACCCACAGGGGCACTTGAGCCCGTATACCACATAGGGACTCAAGCATGTAAATCTGCCCCTAATGGGTATGCCTGCACCAGTGGAAGGATGGGAAACACTGCTACCTTTTATAATAGCACCACAACAGTTACAACTTAGACATGGAAATGTGCCTTTTCTAGCGCTCGGGGTCACATCCCTCTTTTTGATAGCAATGTCAGACCTGCAAACCCAATCTTTTACTGACCTGCCCCGGCGGTAAGCAAACACAGGGGGTTCAGCAAACAATTTGCCAAACTCCCTGTCCTGCCTAAGCAGAGGCCAGAACTTCCTCACAACCGAGCGTATCCGCTCGGACATATAACCATAATTGCACACAAAGGGCAATCGGTCAGAAGTGCGTTTTGCCCTTGGCAACAGTAATTCTTTTCTAGTAAGGGATCTCACCTCATCACTCACTTTTTGAAGAGCATGTCTATCATAGCCTTTTTCAGCCATTTTTTCAATCAGGCCTTCCGCTGCCTTATCATAATCCGCAATTTCCGTTGAGATGCGCTGGGCCCTTAAAAATTGGCCTTTTGGGATGCCCTTCTTCACCGTGGCCGCATGAAAACTATCAGTGCGCAACAAATTGTTGCGCTCTGTAGGTTTCTGATATAAGCTGGTCACAAGTTTACCACCCTTTTTGCTGATCGTCACATCCAAATAGTGGATGCAACCGGTGGACCACTCAGCTGTAAACTTAATGGTGGGGTGTGCCAGATTGGCCTGCTCCACCATTTCCTCAAATAACTCAATGGGGCCATTCCATAACAGCAAAATATCATCTACAAAACGAAAAAAACGAAAAATATGTTTACCATATAATTCGTGATCAATAAACATGCTCTTCTCAAGATCTGTGAGAAATAAATTTGCAAACGATGGAGCAGCAGGCGAGCCCATACTTGTGCCTTGACACTGGATGTAGAAGTTATCGAGGAATCTAAAGTAATTGGAACGTAAAATCAATTCCAAAGCATCCATAATAAAAAATATTTTTGTATTTGGAAGCGTCGTTTCTAATAATTTCTCTTCAATCTGTCGCATGCCCTCCTCATGAGGGATTGATGTAAACAAACTCTGTACATCCAATCTACAAAGCACAAGGTTCTCTGGGATGGTACCTAGCTCCTCCAATCTGCACAGCAGGTCTTTCGTATCTAACAAGCATGTATCCACATTCTTCACCAATTCCTGCAGGTGCGAGTCAACATATTTGGCCAGTGGGTAAAGTACCGACCCAATACCTGACACGATAGGCCTGCCAGGTGGCGTATCGAGGCATTTATGGATCTTTGGCAAAAGATACAATATAGGTATTTGTGGGTTTTCTACCTCCAAGAAAGCTGCTGTCTGCCTATCCAGTATGCCATCCTCCACCCCCTGCTGCACTAACATATCCACCTTTCTTTTAATTTCACATGTAGGGTCACGATCACACAACCTGTAGTGGCCCTCCTGATCTAACTGCCGCTGTGCTTCAAGAATATACTGGCACCTATCCTGAACCACAATTGCTCCTCCCTTGTCAGCTTTACAAATAATAATCCCATCATTCTCTTTAAGACTTCTCAAAGCATCCCTCTCCATAGGAGACAAGTTATTGAACAGAGATGACTTGTTCTTCTTATCAAACAGTTCCCATAGGCTGCGCACCTCATGTAACACTGCTCCTTCAAAAAGATCAATGGAATTGTTCGCAATGTCCGGCTCCCAATAACTTTTCTTAAAGAATGGTCCCTTGGTGACACTGGGCTTATCTGCAAAAGTCATCCGCAGTTTAATAGACCGGACAAATTTATAAAAATCCACTTCCCATGTGAATAGGTCACCGGACGCTGTAGGTACAAACCCCAGACCCTTTGCCAGTACACTCATCTCTGATTTCGTGATAGTCCACACAGGTTCAGAATGACGCGCGCGCGCGCTGAGAGGCAGAGTTTATATGACAGCCGAAAGAAGGTCAGCTGACCAAGGTGGTCAGCTGACATTTCCACCATCTATCATTGGTCCAGCACTTAGGGGAGGCTCTGGAAGCGCTGATGTATATATACTGGGTGCTGGTCATTTCTCTGGCGTCTGGCGTTGCGATCACAACGTGGTAGCACTCAGACCTTGTCATATCTATGTTCTAGCATAGTTTCCAAAGGTGTTGATGATCACGGACCTCACACCTTAGCATTAGGAAATTGAACTGTGTTATTTGTTGTGACCTTCTGCTTGCCTGACTTATCCTCCTGATCTCTGATTCTGTACTTTGCTATTTCTGATACCCTGTTGCCGACCTCTGCTCGTTCCAGAACCCTGTATTTGCCTTCTGACTCTGTACCTTGCTATTCTGATACTCCGTTGCCAAACTTTGCCTGTCTATTGGATTACGTTTCTGTCTCCTGTATTGGCACCTTATCTGTCTGTGTGTTGACGACCTGGCTTGCCCGACCTCGAGAACTGGCCTTATTGTTAGAGGCAGTTCCCAGATCTGTTAGTGACACCTCCTCACTGGTGTCACTCACGTTCTGTCCTTCCTACCCTCAGCCTAGCTCCTCCCCCGGGAGAGTCTAGGCATACGGAAGGAACTTACTTCTGTGCAGTACTCCTTACTGCTTCTGTACCTTCTCCTAAGGTGCAATACTCTAAGTATTACGGTTACACCTAAACACTCTTATCTCTCAGGTGTCCAGAGGTTAGAATATATATCTGATTATCGGTGATACTGCAGATCATCAATAATCGGGTATATTCTGCATTCTCGGTGATACTGCAGATCACCGGTAATCAGACCCTCTCTGTGCTACACCGATCGTTACAGAACGCCAGACCAAAATACAAATGGACGCACACACTGACCATCTGGGCGCACTTGCCACTTCGGTGGAAAACATCAACCAAGTGCTGGGTAGTCACAAGACTATGATTGAAGGCTTGTCTGGTTCTTTACAAACCCTCCAGACAGCAGTGGATGAGGTGCGATCCCCTCCTAGTTCTGACATACGTTTACCTGTACCTGAGAAATTTTCTGGTCACAGATCTGATTTCCGAAATTTTAGAAGTAGAGTGTTATCTTATTTTGAGTTGAGACCCCGATCCTCTGGAACGGTGGCCCAAAGGGTCACGTTCATTAAGACTTTGTTATCAGGTGATTCTCAGACGTAGGCGTACAGTTTGCCCACCGGAGACTTAGCCCTCTCTTCAGTGGATGAATTTTTTAAAGCTATGGCAGTAATTTACGACGACCCAGACCTTGCTGCGACTTCTGAGTGGAAGCTCAAGCTTTTGCGTCAGGGCAAGGGTCCGGTCGAGGATTACGCAGCGGAATTTAGGAGGTGGTCAGTTTCAGCCAGGTGGGACACTTATGCCCTCTTAGATTGTTTCTTATCGGGACTGTCGGATGAGGTTTCAAATCTCATGTTAAGTCTGCCTGAACCCAAAACAGTCGATGAGGCCATTTCATCGGCCATTCGAGTCGACAGCAGGCTGCGCTATCAGAAACAGACTCGGGGTAATAGTCAGGTAAAGATGGTGTCCTACGCTGCGCCTCCAGTAACTCCACCTCCTCCCATCTCGCCTCCACCCGAACCTATGCAAATTGGTCGGTCAAAACTATCCCAAGTGGAGCGAAGACGGAGGATGTCTGAGCAGCTGTGTCTTTACTACGCAGAGGGGGGTCATAGAGTACGTAACTGTCCCAATAAGTCGGGAAACGCTACCGCCTAGGAGTTGTAGGTAGAGTTGGGCCGAACGGTTCGCCTGCGAACGGTTCCATGCGAACTTCAGTGGTTCGCGTCCCGCAGGCGAACCTTTGCGGAAGTTCGGTTCGCCCCATAATGCACATGGAGGGTCAACTTTGACCCTCTACATCACAGTCAGCAGGCCCAGTGTAGCCAATTAGGCTACACTAGCCCCTGGAGCCCCACCCCCCCCCTTATATAAGGCAGGCAGCGGCGGCCATTACGGTCACTCGTGTGCTGCCTGCGTTAGTGAGAGTAGGGCGAGCTGCTGCAGACTGTCTCTCAGGGAAAGATTAGTTAGGCTTAACTTGTTCCTGTCTGGCTGCATACCTGTTCTGTGAACCCACCACTGCATACCTGTGCTGTGAACCCACAACTGCATACCTGTTCTGTGAACCCACCACTGCATACCTGTGCTGTGAACCCACCACTGCATACCTGTTCAGTGAACCCACCACTGCATACCTGTGCTGTGAACCCACCACTGCATACCTGTTCAGTGAACCTGCCGCTGCATACCTGTTCTGTGAACCCACCACTGCATACCTGTTCAGTGAACCCACCACTGCATACCTGTTCAGTGAACCCACCACTGCATACCTGTTCAGTGAACCTGCCACTGCATACCTGTTCAGTGAACCTGCCACTGCATACCTGTTCTGTGAACCCACCACTGCATACCTGTTCAGTGAACCCGCCACTGCATACCTGTTCTGTTCAGTGGACCCGCCACTGTATACCTGTTTAGTGACCCCGCCACTGCATACCTGTTGTGTTCAGTGAACCTGCCACTGCATACCTGTTCTGTGAACCCGCCACTGTATACCTGTTCTGTTCAGTGAACCCGCCACTGCATACCTGTTCTGTTCAGTGGACCCGCCACTGTATACCTGTTCAGTGAACCCACCACTGCATACCTGTGCTGTGAACCCACCACTGCATACCTGTTCTGTGAACCCACCACTGCATACCTGTTCAGTGAACCCACCACTGCATACCTGTTGTGTTCAGTGAACCCGCCACTGCATACCTGTTCTGTTCAGTGGACCCGCCACTGTATACCTGTTTAGTGACCCCGCCACTGCATACCTGTTCTGTTCAGTGGACCCGCCACTGTATACCTGTTTAGTGACCCCGCCACTGCATACCTGTTGTGTTCAGTGAACCTGCCACTGCATACCTGTTCTGTGAACCCGCCACTGTATACCTGTTCTGTTCAGTGAACCCGCCACTGCATACCTGTTCTGTTCAGTGGACCCGCCACTGTATACCTGTTCAGTGAACCCACCACTGCATACCTGTGCTGTGAACCCACCACTGCATACCTGTTCTGTGAACCCACCACTGCATACCTGTTCAGTGAACCCACCACTGCATACCTGTTCTGTTCAGTGGACCCGCCACTGTATACCTGTTTAGTGACCCCGCCACTGCATACCTGTTCTGTTCAGTGAACCCGCCACTGTATACCTGTTCAGTGAACCCGCCACTGCATACCTGTTGTGTTCAGTGAACCCGCCACTGTATACCTGTACTGTTTAGTGAACCCGCCACTGCATACCTGTTGTGTTCAGTGAACCTGCCACTGCATACCTGTTCTGTGAACCCGCCACTGCATACCTGTTGTGTTCAGTGAACCCGCCACTGCATACCTGTTCTGTTCAGTGGACCCGCCACTGTATACCTGTTTAGTGAACCCGCCACTGCATACCTGTTGTGTTCAGTGAACCCGCCACTGTATACCTGTTCAGTGAACCCGCCACTGCATACCTGTTGTGTTCAGTGAACCCGCCACTGTATACCTGTACTGTTTAATGAACCCGCCACTGCATACCTGTTGTGTTCAGTGAACCTGCCACTGCATACCTGTTCTGTGAACCCGCCACTGCATACCTGTTGTGTTCAGTGAACCCGCCACTGCATACTTGTTCTGTTCAGTGGACCCGCCACTGTATACCTGTTTAGTGAACCCGCCACTGCATACCTGTTGTGTTCAGTGAACCTGCCACTGCATACCTGTTCTGTGAACCCGCCACTGTATACCTGTTCTGTTCAGTGAACCCACCGCATCAGTGCGCATACCTGTGCAGTTAAGTGAACCCACCTACCTATGTGAGTGCACGCAGTGTGATATACCACTCCGTGCATACCCGATATGGACAAAACAGGTAGAGGAAGAGGTAGTGCCAGAGCCAGAGGAAGGCCACCCGGCAGGTCTGCGCAAGGTCGTGTAAATGTAATTTCGTGTGGACCTGGCCCACAGTACAGTGCTCGGAAGAAGGCACGTCCCATCACGTCCCAAGATTGTCAGGACGTGGTTGAGTATTTAGCGACACAGAACACCTCATCTTGCTCAGCCACCAGCGCTACTACTAGCACCACTTCCGCTGCATTTGACACTTCGCAAGAATTATTTAGTGGTGAAATCACTGATGCACAGCCATTGTTGTTACAGCCAGATGAATTTTCACCAGCTCATATGTCTGCGTTACGCGGAAACACTATGGATGTAACGTGTAAGGAGGATGAAGGACCTACTGATGGTGCATGTTTGGATTTTTCTGAGTCAAGCGAAGCTGGGCAGGATGACTACGATGATGACGATGATAGGGATCCTCTGTATGTTCCCAATAGAGGAGATGAAGAGGGGGACAGTTCAGAGGGGGAGTCAGAGAGTAGTAGGAGGAGAGAAGTTGCTGAAAGAAGCTGGGGCAGCTCTTCGTCAGAAACAGCTGGTGGCAGAGTCCGGCACCATGTATCGCCACCTATGTACAGCCAGCCAACTTGCTCTTCAGCATCAGCTTCTGAGGTCCCCATAGTGCCCACATCCCAGGGTGGCTCAGCGGTGTGGAAATTTTTTAATGTGTGTGCCTCAGATCGGACCAAAGCCATCTGTTCGCTCTGCCAACAAAAATTGAGCCGTGGAAAGGCCAACACTCACGTAGGGACAAGTGCCTTACGAAGGCACCTGGAGAAAAGGCACAAACAGCAATGGGATGGCCACCTGAGCAAAAGCAGCAGCAGCACACAAAACCAAAGCCACCCTCCTTCTCCTCTTCCTCCTCCATCAGGTGCATTATCTGCTTCTGACGCTTTCTCCCTTCCACCTTCACAGGCACCCTCCTCCACTCCGCCTCTGCCCTTGAGTGGTTCCTGCTCCTCTGCCCACAGCAGCAGTCAGGTGTCCGTGAAGGAAATGTTTGAGCGGAAGAAGCCAATTTCGGCCAGTCACCCCCTTGCCCGGCGTCTGACAGCTGGCGTGGCGGAACTGTTAGCTCGGCAGCTGTTACCATACCGGCTGGTGGACTCTGAGGCCTTCCGTAAATTTGTGGCCATCGGAACACCGCAGCTCTTTGTCAGAAACAGCTGGTGGCAGAGTCCGGCACCATGTATCGCCACCTATGTACAGCCAGCCAACTTGCTCTTCAGCATCAGCTTCTGAGGTCCCCATAGTGCCCACATCCCAGGGTGGCTCAGCGGTGTGGAAATTTTTTAATGTGTGTGCCTCAGATCGGACCAAAGCCATCTGTTCGCTCTGCCAACAAAAATTGAGCCGTGGAAAGGCCAACACTCACGTAGGGACAAGTGCCTTACGAAGGCACCTGGAGAAAAGGCACAAACAGCAATGGGATGGCCACCTGAGCAAAAGCAGCAGCAGCACACAAAACCAAAGCCACCCTCCTTCTCCTCTTCCTCCTCCATCAGGTGCATTATCTGCTTCTGACGCTTTCTCCCTTCCACCTTCACAGGCACCCTCCTCCACTCCGCCTCTGCCCTTGAGCGGTTCCTGCTCCTCTGCCCACAGCAGCAGTCAGGTGTCCGTGAAGGAAATGTTTGAGCGGAAGAAGCCAATTTCGGCCAGTCACCCCCTTGCCCGGCGTCTGACAGCTGGCGTGGCGGAACTGTTAGCTCGGCAGCTGTTACCATACTGGCTGGTGGACTCTGAGGCCTTCCGTAAATTTGTGGCCATCGGAACACCGCAGTGGAAGATGCCAGGCCGCACTTATTTTTCGAGAAAGGCCATACCCCAACTGAAGTTGAGAGGCAAGTGGTGTCATCTCTTGCGAAGAGCGTTGGGTCAAGGGTACACCTGACCACGGATGCCTGGTCTGCCAAGCACGGGCAGGGCCGCTACATTACGTACACAGCCCATTGGGTGAACCTGGTGGTGAACGATGGCAAGCAGGGCGCAGCGGACCAAATTGTGACACCTCCACGGCTTGCAGGCAGGCCTCCTGCCACCTCCTCTCCTCCTGCTACATGCTCTTCGCTGTCCTCCTCCTCCTTGGCTGAGTGGCAGTTCTCCTCTCCAGCTACACAGCCCCAGCTCCGCAGGGCCTATGCTGCATGCCAGGTAAGACGGTGTCACGCCATCTTAGACATGTCTTGTCTCAAAGCGGAGAGTCACACTGGAGCAGCTCTCCTGGCTGCTCTTAAGAAACAGGTGGATGAGTGGCTGACCCCGCACCACCTGGAGATAGGCAACGTGGTGTGCGACAACGGCAGCAATCTGCTTGCCGCTTTGCATATGGGGAAGCTGACACACATACCCTGCATGGCACATGTCATGAATCTAGTGGTTCAAAGATTTGTGGCAAAGTACCCTGGCTTAGCGAATGTCCTGAAGCAGGCCAGGAAGTTCTGTGGGCATTTGAGGTGGTCTTACACAGCCATGGCACGCTTTGCGGAAATTCAGCGCAAAAACAACATGCCGGTGAGACGCCTCATTTGCGATAGCCCGACTCGCTGGAACTCGACCCTGCTCATGTTCTCCCGTCTGCTAGAACAGAAGAAAGCCGTGACCCACTACCTCTACAACTACAGTAGAATGAAACAGTCTGGGAAGATGGGGATGTTCTGGCCCGACAACTGGACACTGATGAAAAATGCATGCAGGCTCATGCGGCCGTTTGAGGAGGTGACCAACCTGGTGAGCCGCAGTGAGGGCACCATCAGCGACTTAATTCCCTACGCTTACTTCTTGGAGCGTGCTGTGCGTAGAGTGGCGGATGAAGCTGTGAATAAGCGTGACCAGGAACCGTTACGGCAGGAACAGGCATGGGACCAATTTTCATCAGACCCAGCTGTTTCCTCAACACCTGCGGCAGCACAGAGGGGGGAGGAGGAGGAAGAAGAGAAGTCGTGTGCAGAAGACGAGTCAGACTCAGAGGATGATGAGCAAGGTGTTTCTTTGGGGGAGGAGGAGGAGGAGGGGACAGCGGCAGGAGAACAACCGCAGCAGGCGTCGCAAGGGGCTTGTGCTGCTCAACCTTCCCGTGGTATTGTTCGCGGCTGGGGGGAGGAGGTTGACTTACCTGACGTCACTGAGGAAGAGCAAGAGGAGATGGAGGGTACTGGATCTGACTTTGTGCAGATGTCGTCTTTTATGCTGTCCTGCCTGTTGAGGGACCCCCGTATAAAAAACCTCAAGGGGAATGAGCTGTACTGGGTGGCCACACTACTAGACCCTCGGTACAGGCACAAAGTGGCGGACCTGTTACCAACTCACCGGAAGGTGGAAAGGATGCAGCACATGCAGAACCAGCTGCCAACTATGCTTTACAATGCCTTTAAGGGTGATGTGACAGCACAACGCCAGCAAGGTACCACTGCCACTAATCCTCCTTCCGTGTCCATGCAGTCAAAGACAGGACGCTCCAGCGATCTCATGGTGATGTCGGACATGCGGACGCTCTTTAGTCCAACGCCGTAGCCCTTCCGGATCCACACTCCACCAACGCCTGGAACGGCAGGTAGCCGACTACCTGGCCTTAAGTGTGGATGTAGACACTGCTGTGAACAGCGATGAGGAACCCTTGAACTACTGGGTGCGCAGGCTTGACCTGTGGCCAGAGCTGTCCCAATTTGCCATCCAACTTCTCTCCTGCCCTGCCGCAAGCGTCCTGTCAGAAAGGACCTTCAGCGCAGCTGGAGGCATTGTCACAGAGAAGAGAAGTCGCCTAAGTCACAAAAGTGTTAAGTACCTCACCTTTATCAAAATGAATGAGGCATGGATCCCGGAGGGCTGCTGCCCGCCCCAAGACTAAGTCAGTCCCCGCACACACAGCATCTCTGCCTGCACGCCGTGTGACTGGCTGCCTGGCCTGCCCCAAGAAGACTTAGTCGCTCCCAGTCCCTCCACACAGCATGTCTGCCTGCAGGCCGCTTGACTACCTTCTCCGCCACCACCAACAGGATCCGGGACTCCAGGCGGATTGCTGAATTTTTTAGGCCGCTGCTAGCAGCGGCCGCTGTAATAATTTTTCTGGTGCGTGTACATGACTGCCTAATTTTTCTGGCTGCACTGCGGGCAGCTGCAACAACAAAAGAAAAGGCATGTACATGCGCCCATTCCCCTTCGTGATTATTACCTTGCCGTGGTGAAGGGGCTTGCGTATCACAATGAAGCAATGACCGGCGCCTAGATGAGTGTCTCGGGGGGCACACAAAAGATAATAAGGTCGTTGCTTCATTGTGGTCAGACCAAATTTGATCAGCTGGACAGTCACTGTTCTGTCATTCAGCTACATCAGCCAGGCGACCATATGGGCTGTAAAGCCACCAAAACCTGCACTCTCGCCATGGTGCGCACCAGTCCAGCATGGCCGTCACTACACAAACAGCTGTTTGCGGTGCGTTACACGGTGAGTTTGGTGTGTCAGTGTGAAGCAGTACCTTAATTACACTACCTGATTGATGTATACACATGCAAGATGTTTTAAAGCACTTTAGGCCTGTCATTTAGCATTCAATGTGATTTCTGCCCTTAAAACGCTGCTTTGCGTCAAATCCAGATTTTTCCCGGGGACTTTTGGCATGTATCCCACTCCGCCATGCCCCCCTCCAGGTGTTAGACCCCTTGAAACATCTTTTCCATCACTTTTGTGGCCAGCATAATTATTTTTTTTTTCAAAGTTCGCATCCCCATTGAAGTCTATTGCGGTTCGCGAACTTTAACGCGAACCGAACCTTCCGCGGAAGTTCGCGAACCAGGTTCGCGAACCTAAAATCGGAGGTTCGGCCCAACTCTAGTTGTAGGGGGTAACACCCTAGGCGCGCGTCTCTTACCCCTAGAAGATAAACGGTTACTTCTTCCTTGTACTGTTACGTGGGAAGATAGAACCAAGGATTCCGAGGCCTTTGTTGATTCAGGCTCTGCAGCTAATTTTATGGATTTCGAATTTGCTAAGAAATTAGGTATTCCGCTCACCCCGGTAAAACCACCCGTTCAGGTTACGGCAGTAGATGATTCCCCCCTGCAAAGTAACCATCCGCTGTCTCAGACACCAGAGGTGGAAGTCACTATAGGGGTACTACACAGTGAGAGATTGCAGTTTTTTGTATTGCACATGACCACCTCCACAGTCATCCTTGGCATGCCATGGTTGCACCTTCACTCTCCACAGATCAATTGGAGCACTGGGCAGTTAACCAGCTGGTCAAATCCTTGTTTCCAGCAGTGTTTAGGGAAGGTGACATTGGGCCAGACCAGGATTCATTTGGAGGGGGTTCCAGTGCAATATTCCGAGTATTCAGATGTGTTCTGTCCCAAGGCTGCTGCTAAGTTACCACCACATCGCCCATTTCATTGCCCCATCGACCTCCGATCTGGTTGTATACCCCCAAGGGGTCATCTTTACAATTTGTCTGGGCCAGAGAAAGTGGCCATGCAGGAGTACATTCGTGAGAATTTAGCCAAGGGGTTAATTCGCCCTTCTCGGTCGCCCGCTGGCGCAGGGTTCTTTTTTGTTAAGAAAAAGGACGGAGGCCTGCGGCCATGCATAGATTACCGGGGCCTGAATAAAATCACAGTAAAGAATCGCTACCCTTTGCCCCTGATAGATGACCTGTTTACACAAGTTACCAACGCTAAAGTCTTTTCGAAATTAGATTTACGGGGTGCATACAACCTGGTGCGGATCAGAAAGGGCGATGAATGGAAGACGGCCTTTAACACGCCCGACGGGCATTACGAGTACTTAGTGATGCCCTTCGGGCTGTGTAACGCCCCGGCCGTCTTCCAGGAATTGATCAATGAGGTATTCAGGGAGGTGTTGGGCAAATTCGTGTTAGTATACGTGGATGATATACTTATTTTCTCTAACAACCTCTCTGAGCACAGGTCGCATGTCAAATTTGTATTAGACAAACTCAGACAAAACATGCTTTACGCCAAATTAGAGAAATGCATCTTCGAGGTGACATCTGTCACCTTTTTAGGATACATAATTTCCACCTCGGGCCTGTCGATGACCCGGCCAAGGTCTCTGCTGTGCTGGAATGGCCTCAACCAGTGGGGTTAAAATCTCTTCAGAGATTCTTAGGCTTTGCCAATTACTATAGAAGGTTCATAAAGGGGTACTCCACTGTCATTGCACCCCTCACCAATCTCACTAAAAAAAGGGGCGGATACTACCCACTGGTCTCCAGAAGCCCTGCAAGCATTCTCCACGTTAAAAGACCTGTTTTGCTCAGCACCCATCCTGAGACACATTGACACTTCCTACCCCTTTATTGTTGAGGTGGACGCCTCGGAGGTCGGGGTAGGGGCTGTGCTGTCTCAGCGATCAGGGTTGCAGGGTAGATTACACCCATGCGCCTATTTTTCTCGTAGGTTCTCTCCGGCAGAAAGAAACTACGACATAGGCAACAGGGAGCTCCTGGCCATCAAGTTAGCCTTTGAGGAATGGCGTCACTGGTTGGAAGGAGCAGAACATACGATCACAGTTTACACTGATCACAAAAATTTGGAATACATCGAGGGGGCTAAAAGATTAAGCCCCCGTCAGGCCCGATGGTCTTTGTTCTTCTCGAGGTTCAGATTTGTAATTACGTACACTCCAGGTAGCAAGAACGTTAAGGCAGATGCCCTGTCCAGATGCTTTGAGCCAGAGACAGCACAGCCCTCTACCCCAGAGACCATTGTCCCGCAAAGACTGGTACTAGAAACAACTGAGACATGGAAAGACTGGACGGAGACTTTAGGGCCCTTTCAGCAGGACATCCCGGAAGGGAAGCCTGAGGGGGTTATGTTTATACCACTGCCATTCCGTCTTCAGATCTTACAGATGTTCCATTCACACAAAAATGCGGGACACCCTGGGGCCTCCAGAACACAGGATCTGGTCGCCAGGTGCGCTTGGTGTCCTTCGATGGCGACGGATTGCAAGGAGTATGTTAGAGAGTGTGCAGTGTGTGCAAAAAGTAAGCCCTCCCGGCTGGCACCTGTGGGAACGTTGCAGCCCTTGCCCACCCCGAGTGAGCCGTGGACCCACTTATCCATGGATTTTGTGGGTGAGCTCCCCAGGTCTGAGGGCACGTCGGACATTTGGGTGGTAGTCGACCGTTTTAGTAAAATGGCCCATTTTGTGCCCTTGAAAGGACTCTCCTCGGCCCAGGAGTTGGCCGATTTGTTCATCATCCACGTTTTCCGATTGCACGGCATTCCGGAAAACATTGTGTCAGATCGGGGAGTCCAATTTGTTTCAAAATTTTGAAGGCATTTTGTCATCAAATGGGCATGGAACTGTCATTTTCGTCGGGCTACCACCCACAGACCAATGGTCAGACTGAGAGAGTCAACCAATCATTGGAACAATTTTTGAGGTGTTATGTTGCAGAAGCGCAGAATGATTGGGTCAGGTTTTTGCCCTTCGCAGAATTTGCGCACAATAATTTGAAAAGTTCCTCCACGGGATTCTGTCCATTTTAGATAGTTACTGGGAAGCTGCCCAAATTTTCCCCATTGCCAATCGCTTCCACTCCGTTTCCAACTCTGGAGGCCTGGCAAAAGTCATTTAAGGACGTGTGGTGGATCGTGGAAAATAATTTGGAGAAGGCGTTTCAAAGTCAGAAAGGTCAAGCTGACAAGAAACGTTCCTTAGAGTGGAAGTTTCAACCAGGAGACTTAGTCTGGGTGTCCACACGTCACTTGACCTTGAAACAGCCTTCAGCCAAGTTGGGGCCCAGGTTTGTGGGTCCATTTCCAGTAACTAGGAAGATCAACAATGTTACTTATGCCATTGATCTTCCGGCCAGTATGCGTGGCGTAAGATCCTTTCATGTGTCTCTGCTTAAGCCAGCAGTCCATGTGGGTCCCACT
Organism: Hyperolius riggenbachi; assembly: GCF_040937935.1. Classification (NCBI taxonomy): domain Eukaryota; kingdom Metazoa; phylum Chordata; class Amphibia; order Anura; family Hyperoliidae; genus Hyperolius; species Hyperolius riggenbachi. The sequence goes on from NC_090649.1 coordinate 279,938,258, forward strand.
CCTCCTCCTCCCGTGATGATAGATGACCAACCTGAGTATGAGGTAGAGAAGATTTTAGACTCACGCATAGTTCAGAACTCAGTACAATATCTGGTTCATTGGAAAGGGTATGGTATTGAGGAGAGATCATGGGTACCTGAATGTCGCATGCATGCTGACAAACTGAGAAGGGAATTCCACGCTTTACATCCTGAGAAGCCTGGAAGAAGCTGTCCGCAGTCCACTCCTCAGGGGGGGGGGTCGGTACTGTGAAGAAACGCGGAAAAGCCGCCGCATGGACGCAGGATGAGGCGGCTGTTTCCGCGGCTGGCATAGCGGAACGCGGAGAAACCGCCGCGTCTGACGCGGCGGCTTGCGCGCATAGGCCTGCTACTGACAGTATGACCAGGCGCGGGGAGGCCACCGCATGGGCTGTTAGTGGTGCGTCCCACCCTGCGTGCAGGCCTGCAGAGACATTGCAAAGTGTGACTGGTGTGGCTGGGACTGATAGTCCACACAGGTTCAGAATGACGCGCGCGCGCGCTGAGAGGCAGAGTTTATATGACAGCCGAAAGAAGGTCAGCTGACCAAGGTGGTCAGCTGACATTTCCACCATCTATCATTGGTCCAGCACTTAGGGGAGGCTCTGGAAGCGCTGATGTATATATACTGGGTGCTGGTCATTTCTCTGGCGTCTGGCGTTGCGATCACAACGTGGTAGCACTCAGACCTTGTCATATCTATGTTCTAGCATAGTTTCCAAAGGTGTTGATGATCACGGACCTCACACCTTAGCGTTAGGAAATTCAACTGTATTATTTGTTATGACCTTCTGCTTGCCTGACTTATCCTCCTGATCTCTAATTCTGTACTTTGCTATTTCTGAAACCCTGTTGCCGACCTCTGCTCGTTCCTGAACCCTGTATTTGCCTTCTGACTCTGTACCTTACTATTCTGATACTCCGTTGCCAAACTCTGCCTGTCTATTGGATTACGTTTCTGTCTCCTGTATTGGCACCTTATCTGTCTGTGTGTTGACGACCTGGCTTGCCCGACCTCGAGAACTGGCCTTATTGTTAGAGGCAGTTCCCAGATCTGTTAGTGACACCTCCTCACTGGTGTCACTCACGTTCTGTCCTTCCTACCCTCAGCCTAGCTCCTCCCCCGGGAGAGTCTAGGCATACGGAAGGAACTTACTTCTGTGCAGTACTCCTTACTGCTTCTGTACCTTCTCCTAAGGTGCAATACTCTAAGTATTACGGTTACACCTAAACACTCTTATCTCTCAGGTGTCCAGAGGTTAGAATATATATCTGATTATCGGTGATACTGCAGATCATCAATAATCGGGTATATTCTGCATTCTCGGTGATACTGCAGATCACCGGTAATCAGACCCTATCTGTGCTACACTGATCGTTACAAGGACCAGACCCTTTTTTTCCATTCAGACCACTGCAGCTTTCACGGTTTATTGCTCGCTCATACAACCTACCACCTAAATGAATTTTGGCTCCTTTTTTTGTCACTAATAAAGCTTTCGTTTGGTGCTATTTGATTGCTGCTGCGATTTTTACTTTTTATTATATTCATCAAAAAAGACATGAATTTTGTCAAAAAAATGATTTTTTTAACTTTCTGTGCTGATATTTTTCAAATAAAGTAAAATTTCTGTATACATGCAGCACGAAAAATGTGGAAAAACATGTTTTTAATAAAAAAAAATACCCATATAGCCTATATCGATTGGTTTGGGTAAAAGTTATAGCGTTTACAAACTATGGTGCAAAAAGTGATTTTTCCCATTTTGAAGCATCTATGACTTTTCTGACCACCTGTCATGTTTCAGAAGGGGCTAGAATTCCAGGATAGTATAAATACCCTCCAAATGACCCCATTTTGGAAAGAAGACATCCCAAAGTATTCACTGAGAGGCATGGTGAGTTCATAGAAGATTTTATTTTTTGTCACAAGTTAGTGGAAAATAACACTTTGTGACAAAAAAAAAAGAAAAAAAAAGTTTCCATTTCTTCTAACTTGCGTAAAAAAAAAAATGAAATCTGTCACGGACTCACTATGCTCCTCTCTGATTACCTTGAAGTGTCTACTTTCCAAAATGGGGTCATTTGTGGGGTATGTTTACTGTCCTGGCATTTTGGGGGGGTGCCTAATTGTAAGCACCCCTGTAAAGCCTAAAGGTGCTCATTGGACTTTGGGCCCCTTAGCGCAGTTAGGCTGCAAAAAAGTGCCACACGTGTGGTATTGCCGTACTCAGGAGAAGTAGTATAATGTGTTTTGGGGTGTATTTTTACACATACCCATGCTGGGTGGGAGAAATATCTCTGTAAATGACAATTGTTTGATTTTTTTTACACACAATTGTCCATTTACAGAGAGATTTCTCCCACTCAGCATGGGTATGTGTAAAAATACACCCCAAAACACATTATACTACTTCTCCTGAGTACGACGATACCACATGTGGCACTTTTTTGCACCCTAACTGCGCTAAGGGGCGCAAAGTCCAATGAACACCTTTAGGATTTCACAGGTCATTTTTGTTTCAAGACTACTCACGGTTTAGGGCCCCTAAAATGCCAGGGCAGTATAGGAACCCCACTAATGACCCCATTTTAGAAAAAAGACACCCCAAGGTATTCCGTTAAGAGTATGGTGAGTTCATAGAAGATTTTATTTTTTATCACAAGTTAGCGGAAATTGATTTTAATTGTTTTTTTTCACAAAGTGTCATTTTCCGCTAACTTGTGACAAAAAATAAAATCTTCTATGAACTCACCATACTCCTAACGGAATACCTTTGGGTGTCTTCTTTCTAGAATGGGGTCATTTGTGGGGTTCCTATACTGCCCTGGCATTTTAGGGGCCCTAAACCGTGAGGAGTAGTCTTGAAACCAAATGTTGCAAAATGACCTGTGAAATCCTAAAGGTACTCATTGGACTTTGGGCCCCTTAGCGTACTTAGGGTGTAAAAAAAGTGCCACACATGTGGTACCGCCGTACTCAGGAGAAGTAGTATAATGTGTTTTGGGATGTATTTTTACAAATACCCATGCTGGGTGGGAGAAATATCTCTGTAAATGACAATTGTTTGATTTTTTTTTACACACAATTGTCCATTTACAGAGAGATTTGCAGTGGCCTCCTGTGACACTTTTTTGCAGCCTAGGTGTGCTAAGGGGCCCAACGTCCTATTCACAGGTCATTTTGAGGCATTTGGTTTCTAGACTACTCCTCACGGTTTAGGGCCCCTAAAATGCCAGGGCAGTATAGGAACCCCACAAGTGACCCCATTTTAGAAAGAAGACAGCCCAAGGTATTCCGTTAGGTGTATGGCGAGTTCATAGAAGATTTTATTTTTTGTCAAAAGTTAGTGAAAAATGACACTTTGTAAAAAATAAACAATAAAAATCAATTTCCGCTAACTTTTGACAAAAAATAAAATCTACTATGAACTCGTCATACACCTAACAGAATACCTTGGGGTGTCTTTTTTCTAAAATGGGGTCACTTGTGGGGTTCCTATACCGCCCTGGCATTTTACGGGCCCAAAACCGTGAGTAGTCTGGAAACCAAATGTCTCAAAATGACTGTTCAGGGGTATAAGCATCTGCAAATTTTGATGACAGGTGGTCTATGAGGGGGCAAATTTTGTGGAACCAGTCATAAGCAGGGTGGCCTTTTAGATGACAGGTTGTATTGGGCCTGATCTGATGGATAGGAGTGCTAGGGGGTGACAGGAGGTGATTGATGGGTGTCTCAGGGGGTGGTTAGAGGGGAAAATAGATGCAATCAATGCACTGGGGAGGTGATCGGAAGGGGGTCTGAGGGGGATCTGAGGGTTTGGCCGAGTGATAAGGAGCCCACACGGGGCAAATTAGGGCCTGATCTGATGGGTAGGTGTGCTAGGGGGTGACAGGAGGTGATTGATGGGTGTCTCAAGGTGTGATTAGAGGGGGGAATAGATGCAAGCAATGCACTGGCGAGGTGATCAGGGCTGGGGTCTTAGGGCGTTCTGAGGGTGTGGGCGGGTGATTGAGTGCCCTAGGGGCAGATAGGGGTCTAATCTGATAGGTAGCAGTGACAGGGGGTGATTGATGGGTAATTAGTGGGTGTTTAGGGTAGAGAACAGATGTAAACAATGCACTTGGGAGGTGATCTGATGTCGGATCTGCGGGCGATCTATTGGTGTGGGTGGGTGATCAGATTGCCCGCAAGGGGCAGGTTAGGGGCTGATTGATGGGTGGCAGTGACAGAGGGTGATTTATGGGTGGCAATGACAGGGGGTGATTGATGGGTGATTGACAGGTGATTGACAGGTGATCAGTGGGTTATTACAGGGAAGAACAGATGTAAATATTACACTGGCGAATTGATAAGGGGGGGTCTGAGGGAAATCTGAGCGTGTAGGCGGGTGATTGGGTACCTCTAACTTAGTGTTCTGTTTGTTTAACCGTTGTAACAAAGTGTGGTGGTCTTGGGTCAAAACCTGTTTTTTTTATTTTTCCCATGTCGTGTTATCTTTCAGGATGGGAACTCCCCCTGAAGCTTTGAACTTTAGAGTTCTCTTAACAATTTGAGGAATGACGTCATCAAACTTGGATGACTTGATCCATATGGGATCTCCGCTCATACAGTAAGCTCCCCTCGAAAAATCTCCTGATCGGAACAATTATGAAAATGGACCTTGAATGTGTCATTAGACATTATGTTAAAAAAACAAACCTTTCCTTCAGCCACCGGAACTATCGGTTTGGCTTCAGGGTGAATCTTTTGCCTGGTTGCATCGCATTCTGTGTTCTTGAGCTAGCAGGCTTCTTTACTAAATTTGACTTGCCCCGGCAAACACCAATGGCGCACGGAAAGGGGGTGTTCCGGGTGTCTGGAACCACCCCCTCGCACCTAGACCGGAAGTGCCTCCTGAATCTGAGCAGCGGCAGCCACTGTTATAGTGCAGCTGCCGCCTGCTCATGTGTTTGCGCCGGGATCCCCATCGGCCACAGGGGGGCCCGGGGCCCGCCAGGCGTGTGTGTGGGGGGGGGGAGCGCTGATGCCCTCTCAATTGCGGGACCCCCCAGCCAGGTGTAGATCTTCTTCCCTGCAGCCTGCACTCTCCCGGGAGGCAGAGCAGGGCTACGGCAAGATGGCTGCCGAAGCCCTGCACTGGAGACTATTTGTGTCTCCAGTACAGGGCTTCGGGAGCCATCTTGCCGTAGCCCTGCACTCTGCCTGTCAGCGCGGGAGATGTGCTGCTGGAGGATCGTCGGGGAGCTGTGTGCCAGATGCCGGGAGAGGTGAAGACTTCTGTCAGGTAAGTGAATTGTTTTTTTTTTCACAGGTGCATTTTTTCTTCTGGTGTCTGCTGCCTACATTGTGATTTTCAGGTGTCTGCTGCCCACATTACAATTTTCTGGTCACTGCTGCCCACATTGCGATTTTCAGGTGTCTGCTGCCCATATTACAATTTTCTGGTCACTGCTGCCCACATTGCGATTTTCAGGTGTCTGCTGCCCACATTATGATTTTCTGGTGACTGCTGCCCACATTGCGATTTTCAGGTGTCTGCTGCCCACATTACGATTTTCAGGTGTCTGCTGCCCACATTACGATTTTCAGGTGTCTGCTGCCCACATTACGATTTTCTGGTCACTGCTGCCCACATTGCGATTTTCAGGTGTCTGCTGCCCACATTATGATTTTCTGGTGACTGCTGCCCACATTACGATTTTCAGGTGTCTGCTGCCCACATTACGATTTTCAGGTGTCTGCTGCCCACATTACGATTTTCTGGTCACTGCTGCCCACATTGCGATTTTCTGGTGTCTGCTGCCCACATTGCGATTTTCAGGTGTCTGCTGCCCAGTGCCCACATTACGATTTTCTGGTGACTGCTGCCCACATTGCGATTTTCAGGTGACTGCTGCCCACATTACGATTTTCAGGTGTCTGCTGCCCACATTACGTTTTTCTGGTCACTGCTGCCCACATTGCGATTTTCTGGTGCCTGCTGCCCACATTGCGATTTTCTGGTAACTGCTGCCCACATTGTGATTTTCAGGTGACTGCTGCCCACATTGTAATTTTCAGGTGACTGCTGCCCACATTGTGATTTTCAGGTGTCTGCTGCCCACATTATGATTTTCTGGTCACTGCTGCCTACATTGCGATTTTGAGGTGTCTGCTGCCCACATTGTGATTTTCAGGTGTCTGCTGCCCACATTACGATTTTCTGGTCACTGCTGCCCACATTGTGATTTTCAGGTGTCTGCTGCCCACATTGCGATTTTCAGGTGCCTGCTGCCCACATTGTGATTTTCAGGTGTCTGCTGCCCACATTACGATTTTCTGGTCACTGCTGCCCACATTACGATTTTCTGGTCACTGCTGCCCACATTGTGATTTTCAGGTGTCTGCTGCCCACATTGTGATTTTCAGGTGTCTGCTGCCCACATTACGATTTTCTGGTCACTGCTGCCCACATTGCGATTTTCAGGTGTCTGCTGCCCACATTACGATTTTCTGGTCACTGCTGCCCACATTGTGATTTTCAGGCGTCTGCTGCCCACGTTACGATTTTCTGGTGACTGCTGCCCACGTTACGATTTTCTGGTGACTGCTGCCCACATTGCGATTTTCAGGTGTCTGCTGCCCACATTACGATTTTCTGGTGACTGCTGACACATTGCGATTTTCAGGTGTCTGCTGCCCACATTACGATTTTCTGGTGACTGCTGCCCACATTGCGATTTTCAGGTGACTGCTGCCCACATTACGATTTTCAGGTGTCTGCTGCCCACATTACGTTTTTCTGGTCACTGCTGCCCACATTGCGATTTTCTGGTGCCTGCTGCCCACATTGCGATTTTCTGGTAACTGCTGCCCACATTGTGATTTTCTGGTCACTGCTGCCCACATTGCGATTTTCAGGTGACTGCTGCCCACATTGTGATTTTCAGGTGTCTGCTGCCCACATTACGATTTTCTGGTGACTGCTGCCCACATTGTGATTTTCAGGTGTCTGCTGCCCACATTACGATTTTCTGGTCACTGCTGCCCACATTACGATTTTCTGGTGACTGCTGCCCACATTGTGATTTTCAGGTGTCTGCTGCCCACATTACGATTTTCTGGTCACTGCTGCCCACATTACGATTTTCTGGTCACTGCTGCCCACATTGCGATTTTGAGGTGTCTGCTGCCCACATTGTGATTTTCAGGTGTCTGCTGCCCACATTGCGATTTTCTGGTCACTGCTGCCCACATTGTGATTTTCAGGCGTCTGGTGCCCACGTTACGATTTTCTGGTGACTGCTGCCCACATTGCGATTTTCAGGTGTCTGCTGCCCACATTACGATTTTCTGGTCACTGCTGCCCACATTGTGATTTTCAGGCGTCTGCTGCCCACATTACGATTTTCTGGTGACTGCTGCCCACATTGCGATTTTCAGGTGTCTGCTACCCACATTACGATTTTCTGGTGACTGCTGCCCACATTGCGATTTTCAGGTGTCTGCTACCCACATTACGATTTTCTGGTGACTGCTGCCCACATTACGATTTTCTGGTCACTGCTGCCCACATTGTGATTTTCAGGTGTCTGCTGCCCACATTATGATTTTCTGGTCACTGCTGCCCACATTGCGATTTTCAGGTGTCTGCTGCCCACATTACGATTTTTTGGTGACTGCTGCCCACATTGCGATTTTCAGGTGTCTGCTGCACACATTACGATTTTCTGGTGACTGCTGCCCACATTGCGATTTTCAGGTGTCTGCTGCCCACATTACGATTTTCTGGTCACTGCTGCCCACATTGCGATTTTCAGGTGTCTGCTGCCCACATTACGATTTTCTGGTGACTGCTGCCCACATTGTGATTTTTAGGTGACTGCTGCCCACATTACGATTTTCTGGTGACTGCTGCCCACATTGCGATTTTCAGGTGTCTGCTGCCCACATTGCGATTTTCAGGTGTCTGCTGCCCACATTACGATTTTCTGGTGACTGCTGCCCACATTGCGATTTTCAGGTGTCTGCTGCCCACATTACGATTTTCTGGTCACTGCTGCCCACATTGCGATTTTCTGGTGAATGTTGCCCACATTACGATTTTCAGGTCTACTACCTGTGTGATAAATGGGGGTCATCTGGTCACCTATACTAAAGAGGGGTGGGGTAATTTCATTATCCATAATAAAGGGGGGTTATCTGGCTACTTAATTACTGCCACATTATATATATTTTGGCGAAACACTACTGCATCATGTGTAATTTGTAGGGAAACACTGCGCATTGTGTGTATTTTGTGGAGAAATGCTGTGCATCATGTGGATTTTGTGGGCAAACGCATGCGCGGTAGTGTGCGGCTTGCCAAAAGAGACCTATCCGGAATCCCCCCCTTGAAAATCCTGGATTTGCCCCTGCACATTACGATTTTCTGGTCTCTGCTGCCCACATTGCGATTTTCTGGTCACTGCTGCCCACATTGTGATTTTCAGGGGTCTGCTGCCCACATTACGATTTTCTGGTGACTGCTGCCCACATTGTGATTTTCAGGTGTCTGCTGCCCACATTACGATTTTCTGGTGACTGCTGCCCACATTGTGATTTTCAGGTGTCTGCTGCACACATTACGATTTTCTGGTGACTGCTGCCCACATTGCGATTTTCAGGTGTCTGCTGCCCACATTACGATTTTCTGGTGACTGCTGCCCACATTATGATTTTCTGGTCACTGCTGCCCACATTGCGATTTTAAGGTGTCTGCTGCCCACATTACGATTTTTTGGTGACTGCTGCCCACATTGCGATTTTCAGGTGTCTGCTGCACACATTACGATTTTCTGGTGACTGCTGCCCACATTGCGATTTTCAGGTGTCTGCTGCCCACATTACGATTTTCTGGTCACTGCTGCCCACATTGCGATTTTCAGGTGTCTGCTGCCCACATTACGATTTTCTGGTGACTGCTGCCCACATTGTGATTTTCAGGTGACTGCTGCCCACATTACGATTTTCTGGTGACTGCTGCCCACATTGCGATTTTCAGGTGTCTGCTGCCCACATTACGATTTTCTGGTGACTGCTGCCCACATTGCGATTTTCAGGTGTCTGCTGCCCACATTACGATTTTCTGGTCACTGCTGCCCACATTGCGATTTTCTGGTGAATGTTGCCCACATTACGATTTTCAGGTCTACTACCTGTGTGATAAATGGGGGTCATCTGGTCACCTATACTAAAGGGGGGTGGGGTAATTTCATTATCCATAATAAAGGGGGGTTATCTGGCTACTTAATCACTGCCACATTATATATATTTTGGCGAAACACTACTGCATCATGTGTAATTTGTAGGGAAACACTGCGCATTGTGTGTATTTTGTGGAGAAATGCTGTGCATCATGTGGATTTTGTGGGCAAACGCATGCGCGGTAGTGTGCGGCTTGCCAAAAGAGACCTATCCGGAATCCCCCCCTTGAAAATCCTGGATTTGCCCCTGCACATTACGATTTTCTGGTCTCTGCTGCCCACATTGCGATTTTCTGGTCACTGCTGCCCACATTGTGATTTTCAGGGGTCTGCTGCCCACATTACGATTTTCTGGTGACTGCTGCCCACATTGTGATTTTCAGGTGACTGCTGCCCACATTACGATTTTCTGGTGACTGCTGCCCACATTGCGATTTTCAGGTGTCTGCTGCCCACATTACGATTTTCTGGTGACTGCTGCCCACATTGCGATTTTCAGGTGTCTGCTGCACACATTACGATTTTCTGGTGACTGCTGCCCACATTGCGATTTTCAGGTGTCTGCTGCCCACATTACGATTTTCTGGTCACTGCTGCCCACATTGCGATTTTCAGGTGTCTGCTGCCCACATTACGATTTTCTGGTGACTGCTGCCCACATTGTGATTTTCAGGTGACTGCTGCCCACATTACGATTTTCTGGTGACTGCTGCCCACATTGCGATTTTCAGGTGTCTGCTGCCCACATTACGATTTTCTGGTGACTGCTGCCCACATTGCAATTTTCAGGTGTCTGCTGCCCACATTACGATTTTCTGGTCACTGCTGCCCACATTGCGATTTTCTGGTGAATGTTGCCCACATTACGATTTTCAGGTCTACTACCTGTGTGATAAATGGGGGTCATCTGGTCACCTATACTAAAGGGGGGTGGGGTAATTTCATTATCCATAATAAAGGGGGGTTATCTGGCTACTTAATCACTGCCACATTATATATATTTTGGCGAAACACTACTGCATCATGTGTAATTTGTAGGGAAACACTGCGCATTGTGTGTATTTTGTGGAGAAATGCTGTGCATCATGTGGATTTTGTGGGCAAACGCATGCGCGGTAGTGTACGGCTTGCCAAAAGAGACCTATCCGGAATCCCCCCCTTGAAAATCCTGGATTTGCCCCTGCACATTACGATTTTCTGGTCTCTGCTGCCCACATTGCGATTTTCTGGTCACTGCTGCCCACATTGTGATTTTCAGGGGTCTGCTGCCCACATTACGATTTTCTGGTGACTGCTGCCCACATTGTGATTTTCAGGTGACTGCTGCCCACATTACGATTTTCTGGTGACTGCTGCCCACATTGCGATTTTCAGGTGTCTGCTGCCCACATTACGATTTTCTGGTGACTGCTGCCCACATTATGATTTTCTGGTCACTGCTGCCCACATTGCGATTTTCAGGTGTCTGCTGCCCACATTACGATTTTTTGGTGACTGCTGCACACATTGTGATTTTCAGGTGTCTGCTGCACACATTACGATTTTCTGGTGACTGCTGCCCACATTGCGATTTTCAGGTGTCTGCTGCCCACATTACGATTTTCTGGTGACTGCTGCCCACATTGCGATTTTCGGGTGTCTGCTGCCCACATTACGATTTTCTGGTCACTGCTGCCCACATTGCGATTTTCAGGGGTCTGCTGCCCACATTACGATTTTCTGGTGACTGCTGCCCACATTGTGATTTTCAGGTGTCTGCTGCACACATTACGATTTTCTGGTGACTGCTGCCCACATTGCGATTTTCAGGTGTCTGCTGCCCACATTACGATTTTCTGGTGACTGCTGCCCACATTGCGATTTTCGGGTGTCTGCTGCCCACATTACGATTTTCTGGTCACTGCTGCCCACATTGCGATTTTCAGGTGTCTGCTGCCCACATTACGATTTTCTGGTGACTGCTGCCCACATTGCGATTTTCAGGTGTCTGCTGCCCACATTACGATTTTCTGGTCACTGCTGCCCACATTGTGATTTTCAGGTGTCTGCTGCCCACATTACAGTTTTCTGGTGACTGCTGCCCACATTGTGATTTTCAGGTGTCTGCTGCCCACATTACGATTTTCTGGTCACTGCTGCCCAGGGCCGGGCCGAGGCATAGGCTGGAGAGGCTCCAGCCTCAGGGCGCAGTGTAGGAGGGGGCGCACAATTCATTCAGCTGTCATTCCTAATTGTGTTTGAAGCAGAAAGAAATAAGAAAAGGGGATACATAGCAGTGACTGCAAGCCAGATAACTAGATATTAAGGTGTTGGGGAGGTTGTAGGCCCTGTGGCACCTCTTAGTCTAATAGCAATCAGTGTATGACGGCTAGGGTGGGAGGGATAGAGGGGCGCACTTTGGTGTCTCAGCCTTGGGTGCTGGAGGACCTTGTCCCGCCTCTGCTGCTGCCCACATTGCGATTTTCAGGGGTCTGCTGCCCACATTACGATTTTCTGGTGACTGCTGCCCACATTGTGATTTTCAGGTGTCTGCTGCACACATTACGATTTTCTGGTGACTGCTGCCCACATTGCGATTTTCAGGTGTCTGCTGCCCACATTACGATTTTCTGGTGACTGCTGCCCACATTGCGATTTTCGGGTGTCTGCTGCCCACATTACGATTTTCTGGTCACTGCTGCCCACATTGCGATTTTCAGGTGTCTGCTGCCCACATTACGATTTTCTGGTGACTGCTGCCCACATTGCGATTTTCAGGTGTCTGCTGCCCACATTACGATTTTCTGGTCACTGCTGCCCACATTACGATTTTCTGGTCACTGCTGCCCACGTTGCGATTTTCAGGTGTCTGCTGCCCACATTACGATTTTCTGGTCAGTGCTGCCCACATTGTGATTTTCAGGTGACTGCTGCCCACATTACGATTTTCTGGTGACTGCTGCCCACATTACGATTTTCTGGTGTCTGCTGCCCACATTGCGATTTTCAGGTGTCTGCTGCCCACATTACGATTTTCTGGTGACTGCTGCCCACATTGCGATTTTCAGGTCACTGCTGCCCACATTGCGATTTTCTGGTGAATGTTGCCCACATTACGATTTTCAGGTCTACTACCTGTGTGATAATTGGGGGTCATCTAGTCACCTAGACTAAAGAGGGGTGGGGTAATTTCATTATCCATAATAAAGGGGGGTTATCTGGCTACTTATTCACTGCCACATTATATATATTTTGGCGAAACACTACTGCATCATGTGTAATTTGTAGGGAAACACTGCGCATTGTGTGTATTTTGTGGAGAAATGCTGTGCATCATGTGGATTTTGTGGGCAAACGCATGCGCGGTAGTGTGCGGCTTGCCAAAAGAGACCTATCAGGAACCCCCCCCCCCCCTTGATAATCCTGCATTTGCCCCTGATGAGCATAACTGTATGTGTATTCCTTACAGAAAGCCTTAGATGTTCCCATTCACCAATTATTGCCAAGTAATTCCCGCCATAGCATGTTGCGAGATCGATCACGCATGCGAGCAGCCACTGCTAATTGACAGGTTGTATGTCTATGTCCTGTTTGCAGCAACAGTAAGCAAACTGGACACACATGTATGTCCATTTTGCAAGAAGTGGTTAAACTACACCAGCTACCACAATTTCTTGTCATTCAGCTGTCAAATAACAGTTGAGTTTCATACACTAATCAGGAGCCAATTTCATAAAAGATTAAGCAGGTATGCATAACTTTTTTTTTTCTTGCCTTAAAGGGCAAGAGCCAAGCGATCCTAAGGAGGAACTGCTATAAACGTGTATTATAGACATGTTGTACCCTTATGTTTATTACAAATGTATGTTTGTTGATTATTTCAGCAACTTCTGCAGGAAAATAAAATAAACATGGCTGCTCTGCTCATAACACCAGGAGTGCACAATAGACTGACATCAGCCATCAGGATTCTGTGTTATGCTAAGCCCCTTTCTTATATTACCAACCGGGACCATTGCTCAGGCGTTCTTTCAGTTGCTCTTGGACATCACCTGGACTACAGAGTACAAGCTGCAAAAAATTAGGCCTTGTTCACACTACACGCGTTGCCGTCCATATTTCGGCAACACATGTAGGAGGCAGACACGCACGGACATCAGAAGTGCATAGACTGCACTGTCTGATGTTCACATTGCATGTGTTGCATACCAATGCGGTGCGTGATTGCATGCTGCAAGCATTTTGGGGCAAAACCCATGGCTGACTCATCCGCTAGAGTGAATGGGATCAGCCACGCAACACTCCATGTGTTGCGTGGCATTTCCATAATGCTGATGGCATGCGATTGTCCGCATTGCGTTCCGATTGCACGGCCATCTGCATGTGATGATGTGGACGAGGCGTTACTGCTGTGGACCTTACAAAGTGTAAAAACTTTCTGCAGTAGGTTGTGTTTGTCTCTTCCTTCAGTTGTGCGCTAGGAGAGAATGATGGTACTTAAATGATAATGAAAAGTGTTCTAAGACATCTGCAGTCTTTTTATTTTGAAGAACTTTACACTCAACCTAATGAGAAAGTGATCAGCAATATGCATGAGAGGTTCTGAACGTAAGAGACTTTAGTTCCTCTTTAAATATTAGTTACAGGAACTGACAGTTTGTGGATATTTGTATTGTATACTTTTGTGGAATAATAATTTTAATAAAAGGCTTTCTACAAAAACAATATACAGTATAGTATTGTGCTTTGTTTCACTTTTTTTCATGTAATTTGTTTAGTGAGCACTAGAGGGCAGTAAATACCTTGTTCATAGATCATTGGAAAGAGATTCCACATAGAGCAGTGAAAGCCATCCTCACTAACATTGCTGATAGTTGTCAGTTTTTGGTTTTAGTCAAGTGAGAGGAAGATGGATCCTGACATATGTATTCCCTTTTAAACAATGCAAATTCTTGTTGGTCCTGCTGATCCTCTGCCTTTAACCACTTAACATCTCAGTCGTTTTCAGCTTATGCATCCGAGCAATGTTCACCTCCCATTCATTAGCCTATAACTTTATCACTACTTATCACAATGAACTGATCTATATCTTGTTTTTTCCGCCACCAATTCGGCTTTCTTTGGGCGGTACATTTTGCTAAGAGCCACTTTACTGTAAATGCATTTTAACAGGAAGAATAAGAAAAAAAATGAAAAAATTCATTATTCGTCAGTTTTCGGCCATTATAGTTTTAAAATAATACATGCCTCCATAATTAAAACCCACGTATTGTTATTGCCCATTTGTCACGGTTATTTCACCATTTAAATTATGTCCCTATCACAATGTATCGCGACAATATTTTATTTGGAAATAAAAGAGCATTTTTTCCGTTTTGCATACATCACTATTTACAAGCTTATAAAAAAAAAATAGAGAGAAATATTTCATCTTTACATAGATATTTAAAAAGTTTAGACCCTTAGGTAAATATTTATGTTTTTTTTTTATAGTAATGTTTTTTTTTGTTTTTTTTTATTAAACATTTTATGTGGGCATTTTTGGGAGGGTGGGATATAAAAGTGTTTTATTTGGGGAAATATTGGTGTATTGTAATGTTTTTGGGAATTTACTTGTAGTTTTACTTTTTGGCCACAAGATGGCAATCTCGATTTTTTTTTACATGATGTCACTCTAAGCGTACAATGTACGCTTAGAGAGACACAGCTTCAGAAAGAGCGAAGCTTCCGAGAGAAGCTGTCGCTTTTTCAGCGGGGGAGAGGAATCAATGATCGGGCTCCATAGCCCGATAAATTGATTCCGTGGCTACCGACTCCGCGGCCGGGAGTGCGCGTGCACGCGCGCGATCGGCCGCGGGAGCGCGCCTGTCCTCCTTGACGTTTTTATACGTCAAGGAGGACAAAGTGGTTAATACATAAGCCCTTTTTCAGATTTGTAATCTAGACGCTACTGCATCTGGAAAGATAAGCAGCCAGGCAACTGGTATTGGGTATAAGGAAATACATATGGCAACCTCCATATGTCCTTCACTACAGGTTTGCTTTGAAAGTAAATAGAAAAACAAATCTAAGTATTTTATAAGATACTTATCAATTTATACTCACACACTGTAAAGCAGCAGCAATCAATTGAACCAAAAAAATCTGAGTTTGTTTAAAAGGACTGAGTGATATGTGAATATCCTGAAATCCATCAGTAAATAACAGCTGTCACTTTAATCATACTGATGGTACAAGCTACATAGTTGTTTGCTGTGATATAATCTCCTTGTATTTTTGTCTTTCTATTCCCTCACTTCCTCTTACAGTTCAAGAAAACCTGAGACGGGGGAGAGAAAAAATTATAAATTCATTTGGGGCTTCCTCCAGCCCCCTCCAATATGATTGCTCCCTCGCCATCCTACTCCGCCTCCTGGACCATCAGCGGCTTGATTGATAAGAAAAAAACGTACCGTCTATGCCCAGCATTACAGTCACCTGTATGTGTACCGTTCCTTAGGACTGTCAGACCTGTAACCTATGCATCATCCTGGAAGAGAGAGAGAAATTGAGATGAGTGACCGGGTGGATGAGAGCAAGGGAGTGTTCCATGGTGTTTTTACCCATTTTAAGGTACATGTAACAGTTTTCGTACACTCCTCTATGCATAGAGTTACTATGTTTTTGGTTTTAAGGTTTAAATAGCTAGGCTTGAGGCTGGGTGCACACTTGTCAGTGCGTGAAAGGTCACGCTTTCCGTCATGTGCGTTTTTGCGTTTGTAGTGCGTTCTTTGTGCGTTTGTGTTTTTTCCGCACATGCATTTTTCTTGCATTCTGCATGCATTTCAACACGTTTGCGGTTCGCATATACAAAACGCATATGCGTTTTGTATGCATTTTTCTATTGCAGTTTATGCAAATCACTAAAAAGACAACAGGAAGTGGAAATAGATCATAAAACTTTGAAAAAAAAAAACGCACGAAAAACACATACAAAAAGCATTACATTGTGTCACCATTGACTTTCATTATGTGCGTTTTTGAAAAATATGCTACAAAACCAGCATTTTTAAAAACGCATATGCATTTTTATATGCGGTTTTTGATGCGGCCCATTGACTAAAATTGTAGGCAAAAACGCTATTGTTTCTGCTAAGAGTGTTCCTAGTCTGAAGCATAAACTGTCTTACTTGCAATCACTGCCCCCACATGCAGTAATGAGGCCCTGTTTTAACTACCTAATGACCGCAGCCCCAGGACCGCCTAACGCCAATTGGCGTCAAGTCCTGGAGCTGCAGTTTCCCAGGGAATGGCCGCGCGCTTGCGCGATCGATCCCTGCCCGTTCACGGCGCGGAGTTCTGTGATTAGCCTGCTAGCCACTGATCGCGGCTAACAGGCTGTTTATAAACGAAAGGGGAAAGAAATCCCCCTTGTTTACATCAGTACAGCGCTGCAGTCTTCGGCAGTGCTGTAGGAGATTGGCGATCCCCGACCTCTGATTGGACGGGAAGAGGGAAGGCGAGGGAGGAGAGAGGGAGAGATAAACAGCCTATACATGCTGAGGAAAAAAAAAATAACAACGGCCACAGTGATCGGACACCTCCGCAGTGTTGCCAACTCATCCCTTTAATTACTGACACATCTAAGTTATACAGTTTCAGGGGCTATTTTCAACATAATCAATGCCTTAACTTCATCTACCTAGCCACAAAACCTGAATAATTCATATGTGTCAGTAATTAAAGGGATAAGTTGGCAACACTGCACCTCCGGCAGGCATGTCCCCTAAGGGACAAAAAGAAGGAGGTGAGTCCGATTGCTGGGCTCCATAGCTGGGCTGCGCAGGAGGCTAAAAAGCCTGCACAGCCCAGTGCACCAACAAAGAGCCTGGTCGGTAGGGGGGTTTAACACTGCGGTCCTCAAGTGGTTAATGTCTTTCCTCTTCCATGCTGACAGTTGTGTATTACAGCCACACAAATTTCTTATATGGTAGCATGGTTGATATACTGTATAAGGCAGATATAATGGCTGTATATATTTATTATTTGTTTTTCATGACACTTCTTCTTTAACCCTCCTGGCTGTTTGCTAAAAAATCGCCAGGGGGCAGCAAATCTTTTTTTTTCAATTTTTTTTTTTCATGTAGCGAGACAAAGTCTCGCTACATGATAGCCGCTGCTCAGCGGCATCCCCCCAGCCCCTCCGATCGCCGCCGGCGATCGGCGATCAGGAGATCCCGTTCAAAGAACGGGATCTCCTGGAGGGCTTCCCCCGTCGCCATGGCGACGGGGCGGGATGACGTCAACGACGTCGTGACGTCATAGGGGATTCCGATCCACCCCATAGAGCTGCCTGGCACTGATTGGCCAGGCAGCGCACGGGGTCTGGGGGGGGGCGGCTGCGGCGCGACGGATAGCGGCGGATCGGCAGGTAGCGGCGGCGATCGGGCACTGCACGCAGCTAGCAAAGTGCTAGCTGCGTGCAGCAAAAAAAAAATTATGCAAATCGGCCCAGCGGGGCCTGAGCGGTGCCTTCCGGCGGCATAGCCCGAGCTCAGCTCGGGCTTACCGCCAGGAAGGTTTAGAGGAACTCTAGTGAACATTTTACTGTTGGCAGGTGATGTAGCTGCTGCATGTTTTTTTTGCAGTTGGAAACAGCTGTAAACAGCTATTTCCCACAAAAGTTCAAACTTTTCTTGTGGGAGGGGTTACTTGTGGGAGGGGTTTCACCACAATATCAGTCATACAGAGCCCCCTGATGGTCTGTTTGTGAAAAGGAATAGATTTCTCATGTAAAAGGGGGTATCAGTACTGATTGGGATAAAGTTCAATTTTTGGTCTGAGTTTCTCTTTAAGGTTGGCATATCTATTTCTGTGATTATAAGCATAAAGGGGTTGTAGCTTGTGTGGCATCTGGTGAGGGACAGAGTTTAAGGTGTTCTTTGCCTTTAAAGTACCCCTGAACTGACATATACATTGTGCAATAAAGCCCATGGTGGGCTAGATTACCCATTACTGAATGTGCTGTCACTGCGCATTATTATCGGTCCCCCCTGCACCATCCTGGTCCTCCTCTTCTTCTTCTTCAGCAGGACTTTCAGTTGAAGAAACTGTTTACCATGAAGCCCCGTGCAGTTGAGAACTGTGCATCACTTCTGCACAGTGAAAGCAAAGTACTAGTTTATGAACACAGTACCAAACTCATAGCTCCCAACATTTTGAGATAATAAAGAGGGACACTTAGGCCACACCCCTGCCACACCCCTAATCACACACCCCGACACACCCATAGTCACGCATACCATAAAGATTTCATAGGAAAAATATGTTATTTTATAATTCAAACCACACTGGTCCTTTCTATCCTGATTCATTATCCTTCATATTAACATTTGAAAATAAGAAATATATCAATTTAAATGATATAAATAACGTTTAGAATATATTAAAGACAGTTTTTCACACAAAAAAATATTTCTGTACGCGAGTCCTGAAAGAGGGACAAATGAGGAAGAAAGAGGGACAGAGGGACATGGTTCCCAAAGAGGGACTGTCCCTCCAAAAGAGGGACAGTTGGGAGCTATGCTAAACGCACTCACCTGTCTGCTGGTGCACCTCCTCCTGTGTGTCACTCCATGGCCCCGGAGGGCGCCTGTATTACATGACACCACCGCATGTACTGATGTCAGTACATGGGACACAGGAGGAGGCACGCCAGAGGACCACAGGCCCAGGGGTACGTATTACATGGGTGAGAACTAGGTGGCCTAGCAGGTGGAGGCTGTTGCACAGTTTTCCAATACATTTCATTCTAAAATCAATTGCGAATGTGTGTGCTCTACACTGGCAGCAACAGGTCCCTCTCTTATGAGATTCAGTCAAAGAGGGATCTACCTCATGATCTGCTGAAAATCTGCCAATGTATAGGCACCTTAAAGCACGTCTAATCTGAAAGGGATAAGCAAGGTGTCATATTTATTTCCAGATTGCTTTGCTGTCCAGCTGAAACTTTACCTCTAATACTTTCCCCCCTAGACCCTGAACAAGCATGCAGATCAGATGTTCTGACTGAAGTCTGACTGGATTAGCTGCATGCTTGTTTCAGGTGTGTTATTCAGACACTATTGCAGCCAAACACATCAGCAGGACAGCCAGGCAACTGGTATTGTTTAAAAGGAAATAAATATGGCAGCCTCAATATCCCTCTCAGTTCAGATGGCACAAACAGTAAATACATTATTCAGCATTAGAAAGCGACTAAAGACAAAGAGTAATGTGACAAATATGGCAATCTACATCAGGTAACATAATTAATCTGACCCGTGTGCAAATTCGATGCAAAATGAATGCAGCTTAGAATTGGGTAATTGAAATGCCTGTTCTAAACTGTATGTGTTTTTTATAGAAGCCAGAATTTTCTAGGAATTGATGGAAAGTAAAACTTGAGGATTTTGAACCTTTGCTGGGTTTTTACTATTGTCTGTGCTGGCATTAGGGGAATGTCTCTGTCCCTGACACTAAACTTTGGGACATAAAGAGAGATGAATATGGGATTTCTACAGTCATCACTAGTTCAATAAATGCTAAGGGGCACCTATTATGGAACCAACTGTCCTTGAGGAGAAGAAGCGACTGATTTGATGAAAGGACTGACTTTTCAGGCCGTGAATGCCTTGTCTCTAGCACAGGGGTGTCAAACTTACATGGACACTTAAAGGGATACTTAAGTCTGGCCAAAAAAATGAGTTTAACTGACCTGGGGCGTCCCTCAGCCCCCTGCAGCTGATCGGTGCCCTCGCAGCTCTGCTCCGATGCTCCTGGACCCGCCGGCGACGACTTCCGGTTTCGCCGTCACCGGCCGACAGGCATGGGAACGCGAGTGATTGTTCGCGTTCCCAGCCACAATAGCACCCCCTATGCGACTATTGAGGCTTTAAGTATCCCTTTAAGTCAAGCAAAAAAAAATGAGTTTTACTCATCTGGGGCTTCCACCAGCCCCCTGCAGCTGTCCGGTGCCCTCGTAGCCTTGCTCCGATCCTCCTGTCCCCGCCGGCGGCCATTTCCAGTTTCGGTAACAGGCTGAAAACGCGAGTGATTCTTCGCGTTCCTGGCCACAATTGCACCTTTACCTCTTATACTGCTATTGCGGCCTTCCTTGCCGCAATAGCAGTATAGAGGGTGCTATTGTGGCCAGAAACGCAAAGAATCACTCGCGTTCCCAGCCTATCAGCGCCTGTCACCGAAACCGGAAGTAGCCCGCTGGCGGTGACAGGAGGATCGGAGCGAGGCTGCGAGGGCACCGGACAGATGGCTGATGGAAGCCACAGGTGAGTAAAACTCATTTTTTTTTGTGTGACTTAAGTGACCCTTTAAATACAAAGTGGGCTGAAATTGTACACTGGAACCTAGTCACGGGCCAACCTCAATGTCTACTGGCCACCTTCCTTATTTATAAAGTTCCCAGGTGTCTAATGGCCCCTCTCCAACGCATATACAGTTCCCTGGTGTCTAGTGGTCCTCCCTCCCCTACACAGTTCCCTGGTGTCTAGAGGCCCCCCTCCTCCCCTATACAGTTCCCTGGTGTTTAAGGCTTTCCCCCTACCTCCCCCATATGGCTTCTCTGGTGTTCTAGGGCTTCACCTCCAATATGGCTTGCCTGGTGGTCTACAGTGGGCCAAACATAATGGAAAGTGGGGAAACCACTTACGGACCAAATTTAATGGCTCTGAGGGCCAGATTTGGCCCATGGGCCAGAGTTTGACATGTATGCTCTAGCACAGTGGTCCTCAAACTAAGGCCTGTGGGCCAAATGTGGCCCCCTGAGGCTTTTTTACAAGACCCCCACACACAAAATGTATTACTTTTAGATGTGGTCAGCTACATCTTTAAATATTGGCAGTCTGCATATAGAATATCAGTGCTGGCACCACCCATCCACATGGAAGCCAGAAAGCAGTAATTTTGCTGGTTTCCCATCAAATTCCACATCCGGTGACACTGTTGTCCAACTGGACTGCAGGTTGTCACCTGGATATGCTTCACTGTCTTCTACATCATTTTATGTATACTCCGGCCCCCCAGCAGTCTGAAGTTTGTTGACCCGGCCCTCGACCCCAAACGTTTGGGGACCCCTGCTCTAGCAGGATCATGTTGGTCATGTTTCAGTTCTTTTAACACACACAGGAACCAGAAGTGAGTCATAATCATAAGACTGTGTGGCTAGCAATTCAGAAACATAAAAATCAGTCATTTGATCATATCGATTACATACTGCACAGATTCCTAAAAACGTGATAGCTTCCTCCAAATTGGACATAGATTACAGTTATGTCATTTAACCTCCTTGGCGGTAACCCCCGAGCTGAGCTCGGGGTAAGCCGCCATGGAGGATTTCTCAGGCCCTGCTGGGCCCATTTTCATAATTTTTTTTTAGAACACGCAGCAAGAACTTTGCTTGCTGCGTGTTCTGGTCGATCGCCGCCGATGTGCCGCTACCCGCCGCGATACAGGGCCCCCCCGCATACCCCTTGCGCAGCCTGTCCAATCAGGGTGGATCGGGACTCCCTGTGACGTCACGACGTCCAAGACGTCACTCCGTTCGTTGCCATGGCGACAGGGGAGGCCCTGAAGGAAATCCCGTTTAGAACGGGATTTCCGGATGGGCATGATCGCCGGCGGCAATCGGAGGGGTGGGAGGGAGGCCGCAGGGAGGGGGGAATCATGTAGCTAGCGCTAGGCTAGCTACATGATAAAAAAAAATTAGGCTTAAAAAACCTCCCGCGGCCGCGCAGTCGCAGAACAATTGACCGCCAGGGGGGTTAAGTGGACCTCCGCTGTAAATTCCAAAATGAAAAAGAGCCAGAAGGATATTTACTATGACTGTTCCCATTTTTTTTCACACAAGTGGCTCAAGACATCAGTTTAGACATTTTTTTTCTGCTTCTGTTATAATTTCTGCCTGTGCTGATATTTTTACACTAGAGGTCCGTTACTGCATGATGCGTGGTGCCTACCTCACAGATTATTCAGTGTCTAGTAAAGTCTATGGCAACACAGTAAGTGTAGATAACAGACCGCAGTGTGATGTGGTGAACATGCGCAGACTGGCGGGATTCCTGGTGACATACTTCCTGTCCAGCAGGAAATACATTACTGAGTGGCGGCGCTATGCATATTACCCTGTTGCTGCTGTCTGTCGCAGGGTAATATAAAAGGGGCTTTTGTGGCCTGCAATCTTCCTGCACAGGTGTGAAACCAGCCTTAGTGTTATAGACCTTAGAACATTTGTAAAAACTTCTTACAAATGGGGGCAAAGACTACATGAAAGTCCAACTGAGTTTTTTACATTAGTCCACTTTATCCCCAAAAATTTGACTTCCACTGAATAAAAAACCTCAAATGTCAATGAAAGAATATAGTTTGACATTCTTCCTTAAGGGACTTCTGATGCAAAATAGCTAATCTATTTTTTACTCACCTGGAGTTTCTTCAAGCTCCTCACAGCCGTCACAGTCCCTCGCCACAGCCCAGTCCACTTCGGTGTCCCAGTTGGCCGCCTGTAACGATGGTGACCCGACAGCGGTGTTGCCTCTTCTGCGCCTCCACGGGCACTCATGACCTTGCATCCATGTCCTCTGCCGCGTACTGCGCCTGCGCGCAAATACTGCGCAGGCACAGTAGGCGCCAGATGACTTGGTCGAACGGACACGAATGCCTGCACAGGTGCAGAAGAGCCAACCCTGCCAGCAGGTTGTGATCATTATGGCCAGCGGCGACATCAAGGAGGACTGGAGCTGTGGCAAGGGACTGAGACGACTGCGAGGGGCTGGAAGAAGGTGAGTAAAAAGTAGATTAGCTATTTTGCGTCAAAAGCTCTTTAAAGTGAACCGAGCACCTTTTTAGCACTCAGGACATTTCTATAAAACATGAAAAATGCATGCCAACAATCTGTTTCATTATTAAAATAAACTTTCATTTACCTTTGTATTTTACAATCAAAGTAGTATTTTTAGCCTGTTTTAGCCAGTAAAAAGAATACTCTCCCCTAGGGAGTACGTACCTTGGGAGAGGGAAGCCTCTGTTTCCTAAAGAGTCTTCCCCCATCCTCCTCCATCCTCTCGATCCTGCACTGGGATGGCCAAAGTGTGGCCTCCCTGCACATGCGTGCTAGTTCTGTCCTGGTCAGGCTCTGGCAGAAATAGCTGAGTCTGATCCACTGTGCAGATGGCATGCACCTGCGCAGTGGCGCGGACCCAATCCAGCCTGGCTTTTTCCAAAGACTGCCGAGTGGGACAGAGCAACTGCACTTGTGTAAAGTGCCAATAATCAGAATTTTGGGGGTTCCAGCACTGGAGCGGAGGGGACCGGGGAAGCCTCTTTAGGATCCAGAGGCTTCCCCCTTCCAGGGTGAGTATCCTATAGGGGCACTTTTTTCATTACAGATACACTCTAAAGAAGCAGGGACAGCCATACTATCCTAGGAAAAAAAATACATATATAAGTAGATACCTACTTATGTATTGTACTGTCAGCGTTTTGATTTCAGTGAATTTTACGTAGTAAACAATTATAATTCTGTTACTGGCATTTGCCATCTTGATTCCCTCTGACTGGAGCCAATTCTGATGTAATTTCCTCCCCAATTTTTCTCTCCTAGAAACTGTACTCTTAGCTAGCTTGCTTTGTAAACATATGTATAGATAGTATTTCGACAGCACTGAACTGCTCTCAGCCAATCAGTGAGGAGCAGGAATGGGTGAGGGGAGATGCCAAGCTTCCTTCTAGTAGGCAATTTACCAAATAGAACCAGGCTGACTGAGATAAGATTTATTACAGCAGAATCATTTCTGAATAGATTGGAGTGCTTGCAATGCAGGGTAAGGTTGCAGGCTGCATATTAAACACAGGGCAGTGGGTAAATGGAATTTAATTTTGTAGCTGACAGTCCCTCTTTAAACAATACAGAACACATGTTAGGAATGTCACAGTGTAGCTGGATTGCAGAAAAGTGTATAAAATGTGTCTGAGAACTAGGAGGCATATGAGCTGAACAAAGAGAAGGAACAGCAGGTGGCATCCTGGGACAAGTTGAGGATGAGCTTTATGTCTCGCAGGAGATTCCACACCCCTTCATACACCATTTTGGAACTTGCATATGTCACTGTTGTCACATCAAAAAGGCAAACACCACTGCTGGCAAAACACATGTTTTTTTTCCCATTTATAAGGCTTTACACCGACCTACTGATTATTTTGATTGTGTCTGGTGTTATTTTTAATTGTCTTTAATAAAGGAAACACAGATGCAAAGAAACCCACAAGTATTGATTTAATACATTCCATTTTAAATAACCACAATAAAACTTTCCACAATAATTTAAAGAGTCATACTTAATTTTACAAAATATAATTACTTAGTGTGAAACCAGTATGTACAGTAAAATTTACATTATTTACAAATGTATTTTTTTCCCAATAGACAAACACACACTAAGGAGAATGATATGTCTTCTGATATTGTCAACATGCTACAAGTGACAGGAACTTGTACAATGAACTAATAGTGCAAATTCACCACAGAAACTTGTAACAATAAAAGACAAGCACTGGCTCGTAGGAATATAGTCTTACCTCTCCACAGCATATCTTTAGCTTCACTGGTAGGTGCTCTTCCATGCGCAGACTGTCTGCTAAGATGGATCATTCCTTGCTTTCTCCGCCACTTACCAACATATGTATGACTGCTGCTCACTTTTCAGCTTAATATTGTGCACACAGGATAGAAAATACGGTCAAGGGCCATGTTGGGAAGAATATGTGGTTCTAAAATGGCCTATATGCAAAAAGGGCACAACGTTTAGGCACCAGAAATAGCCGATAGTAGAATATTGGTAAAATAACTGATATTCTACTATTGTGCAGTGCTAATTCTGATAGTTAAATGTTAGTAATTGTCACCAATATTTTACTACAGCTAAGCCTAGCCCTACTCTCACACAGAGCCCTCACTCTGCCTAACCCTAAACAACACCCTACCTATTGCCTAACTAATGACCCCCCCCCCCCCATGCCAATCCCTGACTCCCCCCTACTGATGCCTAACCCTAACTACCACCCCACCGATGCTTAACCCTCCCCCCCCCCCAAGCGATGCCTAACCTTTAAAAAATCCTACCTATCTTTAACCAACACCCTGCCACAAACCCCAGCGATATACGTGCCGCACAAAAAGCAAATATATTGGGCGTCGGCATAAGTGCCACTATTTGTAGCCACAGTTTGCATAGCGGCCGGCCCTGGTGCCTGCTATTTCCCCCTATAGCCATTTGTAGTAGTGTCTATGGCGGCACTCCGCGCGGCCCAAATGTCCTACTTCTATAAAGTCACTGGACCACTCTTATCTATCAAACATGGTATCTTAATGGATGATCAAGTCAAGCTACAGATCAAGCTGCACCAAAAATGCCTTGAACAAAGTGATCTGCAGGTACAGTTTATGGGATATACAAGACGAAAACTAAACCTATGGATTCTTTAGCCTGAGATCTAGCTCTCAGGCTTTCAGATGTACTACTGTGCACACAAGTAATTGTTTTTTTGTTGTTGTTTTTTTTCATTGCTATGAAGTGGTACAGCAGTTTATTGTATCAACTTTTTAGTTTCTTTTTTACTTATGCTGTGCTTATAGAACCCGTCTAAGCTTCGAATACTTAATGTATAGCACATAGACCAATATGACAACAGCACCTATTATCTGTAAAAATAGAAAGGCAGATGACCTTTGGTGGAGAGACTGGCTTTTGGATTTGCCCTACCTGGATATGGTGACGGTATATAATTCTGTGCTGTTGCAAATATGGGGGTTGTGGAAGAAGGAATTGGGGCTCTGCCAATGAGCCCTGAAGCTGATTTAACTCCATGCTTGTGCAGCCTGATGGTGAGAAACCTTAAAGGTGAAAGCCCTCAGAGAGGAGTTGGGGGATTCATAGATGGTTAGTTGGCAGAATATAGTAAAAGGGAAAACAATGGTTGAATAAAGATAAATGCTTGTGTATATGATGGCCAAACACATTATCAGATAATGGGCCTGATGCACAAAATCGTGGTGATAATGCTGTGCACAGACGTGCGCAACAATATTACTTCTGTTAGCGTCGAGTAGCAACTAGCAAGGCGTTGAGTAGCGAGGCTGCTGCTGCTATAGTAACAAGCATTACCGATAGTAATGCTCCTTAGTAACGTATGTTACAGTAGCAACTATCACGCTACTTAAAGAGGAACTCCAGTGAAAATAATGTAATAAAAAAGTGTTTCATTTTTACAATAATTATGTATAAATGATTTAGTCAGTGTTTGCCCATTGTAAAATCTTTCTTTTCCCTGATTTACATTCTGACATTTACCACATGGTGACATTTTTACTGCCTGCAGGTGATGTCAATGGAAGGAGATGCTGCTTGCTTTGTTGTCAGTTGGACCCAGCTGTAAATAGCTGTTATGTCCCACAATGCAATGAGGTTCACAGACAGGAAACTGCCAGGACCATGGTCTTGACATCACACTGTGGGAGGGTTTTTACCACAATAACAGCCATACAGAGCCCCCTGATGATCCATTTGTGAAAAGGAAAAGCTTTCACATGGGAAAGGGGGTATCAGCTACTGATTGGGATGAAGTTCAATTCTTGGTCACAGTTTCTCTTTAAGTACCATGCAGGAAGTAAGGGTAATATTTCTGTGTACTGTCTGTGCATGGCAGTATAACCATGATTTTGTGCATCAGGCCCAATGAGCCCTAGACTACTCCATAATTTTTCCAGTACTTTTTCCTTGCACCTCACTTTATAAATTAGTCTCTGTAAATTGTAGTAGATGCAGATGAGAGATGTGCTCTGGAGAAGCTCTAGATATAGCAAAGCACATTGAGGACACAGTGATTGCCTGTGTACACTGGTCTAAACTGACTCTTGTGTGGACTTGTATATATAGAGACAGGAGTAGTTGTTTTCCTTACTGTAAGGACTACTTTGTAGTGTTCTAGTTTTTTTCCCCCAGCAATAAAAGTTGTATTGTGCTTCACAGCATGTTTTACAATCCCTCTTCACAAGAATGCACAGTATCATTGTAGTCCAAAACGTGCCATTTATCAGGTTCATGGCAGCCTCTGAATTTAGACACTGTGAGATTATTTTAGGAATTACATGGAAATGAAGAGAGATCCAGAGCTTTGATATGCTGGGGAAGGACTAGAGATGGTCAATGAGATGCAAATAATTTTGAGTTGATGCAGGATTATGCACATTTTAAATGCAAATATATGCAGCTTGAAAATAGACCAATCCAATTTTACCTCAGTAGGATTTGATTGGTTCATTTTCAAGCTGCATAAATTTGCATACAAATTTTGCATAATGCTGCATTAACTCAAAATTATTTGAATCTCATTGACCATCCCTATGAAGGAATTTGATATAGAAACTGCTCAATCGGTGTTCAGTGGGCTTTGTGCAAACTCTGCCTGACTGACACCTGTATTAGGCAGGGCCATGTCTCATAAGAGATTTAGTCTAGTCTAGTTTAGGTACAAAGTTGTTAAGCAGTTTCTATGATTATAGAGCACACTATAGCACCTTGTTGTCACAGCTGAAGTGTACCTAGTATTGAATGGAACAATTTGGTGCAATCATGATGTACTATTTCGAGAAGTAGGACTGTATAAGTCTGTTATAGCCCTGAAGGGCAGGGGCACATCAAAGCATTTAACCCTGAGCCCACTTGTCTAGACATTCTTGTCTAGCTAATGAGAATTTAGGGAGGAAAGCAGAATGGATCTCCACTGTGATGGAGTATTCCCCAACTGCCATCTTCACAACCTCTATTCCTGCATACCTGGTAAGTCAAAAGTGCAGTGTAAACATGACTGTAAAAAAAGTTTGTTGAGCAAGTGTTATGATGTCTGTACATGCCTCCTTCTACACAGCGTCTCCCCGCCGAAAAATGTGATCTATTCTTTGCCAAAGCCAGGACTGAGGCACTTCTACTTTTCTTGGTACCTCTCAAAGTGGTCCAGGCTCTCATAGATTATCATTGAGTTGCATGTTAGAATTCGTGTGCACCTCAGTGAAAGTATGTAGCAACTAGGTCAATGGTAAAGGCACTGGGGATAGTAGAAGTGCTGCAGTCCTAATTGAGGGAGGAAAAGCAGCTACTATAGGAAGACCCCACCTTCCCAGTGTAGAAGTGTGATATACTGCGCAGTGTGAAGAATGTATGGCACTGCCACATACACAAGCAGTAGCTCAACAAACTTTTTTTTAAAGATCGTCTAAGAAAATGTGCAGTGAGCGCATCTAAAAGCAGTGTATTTATTTTAAACATCCAATAATAGGCAAGGATGTTTTTTCAATCCATGCAAAGGAATGGATGATTACTATGTACTATATGGTCAGAGAGATGCTATTTTTCTGGTTTTCATGCACATTGTATGTTGTTTGGAATTTTGGACTATAAAATGTACTTTTTGCTAATCTGCACTGTCACATTTCAAGCTGCATACAATTTGCAGGCAAGCCAGACAAATTAGTATTTCATTGACCATCTGTACCCTTTTACTGCACATCTTCTGTAGCAAATCAGTTCCATTCTGCTAGTACTATCAGCAGCTACGTTGCTACTTTTTTGTTTTTTAGAAATAACATTGTTGGTTAGTGCAAGTGCCTTTGTCTATGCTTGTCTCACAAGAGAAGCAGGTATTTTACTGTCCAGTTAGCTTATATGTACCGTATAATGTTTTCACTTAACAAAATTATATACATACATTTTTAGTATCAAAGCTAATAACAAAGTCCAGTTTAGTTGCATTTAATTTGATCAAATACTTGTTCATATACTCCTCACCCTTCTCTGCTGTGCATATATGACACCAGCTACTGCAAAGATTTTCAAACAGTATATGCTGAATGGGAGTGTCACTCTCCTATAATTACTCAATCAATCTCACGTTTGTAAAAAGAGGTACAATAAATCCTTTCACACCTTTATTTGTGCACAAGCACACAATCCATCAGGATGTTCATATTGTATTCCATGTGCTACACAACTAATTCCATGTGCACCATGATGGAAATTCAGGGGCATCTCATACACCAAAGAATGTACAGTCTCCGTGGTGCCAAAGAAGTGAAGTATGGACCTCTTGATGTAGATGTTACTGGCACATTTTAGAACTAAGGCTCTGATTTACTAGGGTTTTCCAAGCTAAATCGTAATTTACTAAGATTCTCTTAAGTTTGAGAGCACTGAAACAAAAGTTTGCAACTCTCAGGTTGCTTGTAACAGATTAGTAGATCATGCAGGGAATTGCTGGAATGTGAGGGAAATGGCGATAGTGCAATTGCAGGACCACGTACGTACACACCTGCAGGAGATCATTTTTGCAATGAATCCAGGATTCTGTTCTCAGCAGCCTATATAGATATCACAATTTTCTACCATACAGGTTGGTTTGAGAGGATGAGTGTACTCTTGGTTGACTGTCATTAAAGGGGCACTATTGCTAATCTCATCTTTTTTAGTCCCCTTAAACATACATATGTCTTATTGGAGTTATGCTATTGCTCAGTATATAGTCGTATCAAAAGGTAATTTTACACTTGCAATAAACATTTAGAGCCAGGCAGTCACGTCAGTAGTTATACCTTTCCGATGCCAGTTCAGCATAAACCATTCTGTAGTAGGGAGGCATCTGTTACTGATCCTTGAGCTGCCGTTATTTTCAACCCCTCTGGCCAGCTCTACACACTATGAGATTTTATGGTCGATTTACTGTCAGATCGATTATTTCCAACATGTTCGATTTGCTTTTCGATCGATTTCTGATTATTTTCCGATCGATTTCCTATTAAGGTTAACAGAAATCGATTGGAAAATGCTCGGAAATCGATCGAAAAGCAAATCAAACATGTTGGAAATAATCGATCTGCCAGTAAATCGACCATAAAATCTCATAGTGTGTACCCAGCATTATTCTGTTCCATGTTGTAACTGCACTAATGTGCAGTTACTGAGCTCACAACAGCCGCCGTAGAGTGCAGGACGCAGCCTCCTCCGTACAGCGCAGGATGTACCTGTACGGCTGTGTGATGATATGCTGCCCGGCTGCCATGGACCCCTTTTGTGAAGCTGGCAATGAAACGGACACCTATTGTTGTCCATTTCCGTGGTAACCCTACCGCCTTCTGAAGTGTGCTAGGCAGCAGTGGCAGTGGCATCAAAGAGCAGACACAAGTGCTACAGCTGTGTCCTGCTTTGCATGTTGCCATAGTCATGTTGCCAGTCGGGTTACCATGGAAACGGACAACAATAGGTGTCCGTTTCATTGCCAGCTTCACAAAAGAGGTCCTTGGCAGCCGGGCAGCATATCATCACACAGCCATACAGGTACATCCTGCTTTACTGACACTTTAAAGCAAAATACTGCCATCTGAAAGTCCATTGTCCCTTCTTTTTACCATTTAATTACCCACTATAGTATCATAGACTTGGGCTACACATTCAGTAGTTGTAGCAGATGATGGTAAATGTCTAACCTGAGCCATTAAACCAAAGCCAACAACTCTTCTATGCAAAGCAAATGAGAAAGTCATCAGACTTCCCTAATAGTAATGCATTGGTGCAAATACAAGCCATGTTTGCTAACAAATATTATGCAGAGTATGACTGACAGAGACAGTGCTGGATTTGAAAATATAGGCATTTTTTGCACAGCTTTGTATAGTAATATATATACGTTACCTGACATATCTCCCCCTATTATGCCTTAGATTGATAATTAAATCTTGTCATTTATCGTTACGGGGATTTTAGCTAAACCTCTGGGAAGAGTACTTATTTTACTACTTCTCAGCAGAAGCCAATCCCTTTTAGATATTTGGTCACATACATAAATTCCACTTATTAAATAAATAAACAACATATAATCTAATAAAGGTGTCCATGAAAAGTGCATAACTGTCCTATTATAGACTTTACCGAAAGCATTGTGCAACACACAGTGTTGTAGACCATACTAATTAGGGCCAGTTAAATGTCCTTCCAGTGATCTGGTAAAACTTCTGATTGAAAGGATGAAAGAATTTGTGCAATTTGGTAATTACTGAGGGGTCAACCTCAGGATGTATGCGTCCCTTGCTACCTGCCAGGCACTTGTTGAAGACAATGTTAAATCGCAAGCAGTAGAACCCCCTGGTAGCATTAAAATACAGGTTATATTGACTTATCCTGGGTGGCAGGTTAAGAAATTGTTCTACCAATTGTAGTTCTGGCAGTGGTTCTGTGATGAGTCGATCCCCATCAACAACGTGAAACTGTTCAATGGGAAAATACTTCAGCCACCTTTCTAAATGCTTGGTGTAGATGCTGGTCCTCACTGCTTTATACTTAGTGTTCACCTCACAGGTACTGGGGTCCATGGCCATTTTTTCAAACTTATAGTAAGTCTTGTTCTTCCTCTCCTTGCCCTCCAACACCTGTGTATAATCAGAAATGGCTCTTGTTGTTGGTTCCCTAACAATGATTAATAGTTTAATGGATGAGTTCATTTTATAAATCCTTTCTGGAACCTCATCTGTGATGAAGTACGCAGGGCTTTTCTCTATAGTAATTTGATGCGGGTGAGAGTAGGGCATCTTTTTCCTGTACCATTCAATACCCTTTGCGTAGTTCTCATCGTTATCAAAAAAATGAATTTCTTGAGAGGCCTTGACAACTGCAGGGTGGAGATTGAGCATCTCAAGTAAGGCTCTTGTTCCTCCTTTTCTCACACCAATGATAATTGCCTTTGGCAGCTGCTGAACCAAATTGTGGAGAAGAATTTGCTCTTTTGTTGCATTGCCTTTTCGAAATTCATGTAGGAGTCCTCTCTTATACTGCATAGCACGAAGGGTGATTGCATCCTGATTCTGCGGACTGAGCCGACCTTCAATTGGGCAAATGGGCGGTAGTCTGTAATTAAAGGAAAAGAAGAAATAAGTGAGGTACATATGAACTATAATAATGCACATATGTACAGTATGTGGTCCTGGCAACCATCGACATCATTCTTACTTTTCTTAATGTGTGATTGCTCTAAATATTCTAAGATAAACTACATGTACCAATAGTTGAGTGAGAGGAATATTGAGGGTGTTGTTTATGACCTTATAAACAATGAGGTTGATTTTGTGAGGTTGATCTGAGCTCAGTACAGAGAACATACTGTAGGTGGTTCAGCAAGTACAAAAGTTAGATACTTATCTAGGTAGAGGGAAGCTTCTGGATAGTCCAGAAACCGTGTGAAATAGATGGGTTTTTACTGTTCACATGTAATCAAGCTGACATAAGGTTTATCCCTGTGATACAGTATATCTGAAGTGAAGGGATTGCCTTTTTCTCAGCAACAGAGGAGTTTCACTTTAGCCGAATGCTGTAGCCCATTGTCAAGCCTTGCCGCATGATATCCAGACCTTGGCATGTCACCTCCACTCTGTGCATTAACCATTTGCTCAGCAGGCAAATGGTTAATGCACAGAGTGGAGGTGACATGCCAATATATTTTTTTAAATATATACTGTAGAATATTCATTATTATTGACTAGGGCCCCATTTTAGGCATTTCATGTACCATTGAGTATAAGCAGATTTACCTAACTAACTAACTAACAAACAGCTACGAGAAACACGGTGGCTTAGTGGTTAGCACTCTCGCCTTGCAGTGCTGGATTCCCGGTTCGAATTCCAGATGGGGCACTATCTGCATGGAGTTTGTATGTTCTCCCCGTATCTGTATGGGATTTCTCTGGGCACTCCAGTTTCCTCCCACATCCCAAAAACATACAGATATGTTAATTGGCTTCCCCCTAAATTGGCCGTATACTACAATACATGCACTACACGTTACATACATAGACATATGTCTTTGGTAGGGATTAGATTGTGAGCTCCTCTAAGGGACAGTTAAGTGATAAGACAATATACTCTGTTCTGTCCTGTGGAAGATGTCGGCGTTATATATACAATAAATACTAAATAATAATAACTAATCTGACGTGCAATGTACCAAACTATATAATTTGAACAGCCATAAGAGTTAATAAAAACAATCTTGGAAAATAAAGATCCATCTGCCTGTCTGTCTACTGATGGAGTTAAATAGATTTATAGAGCAGCATCAGCATTTTGAAAGTAAGCCAGTAATGCAATGCAATTCTCATTAATTAAAAGTTTGCAGAGCTGCCACAGGTAATGATATGTAAAATGTTCTCAGCATTTTCACATGATTATAATCTACTCAGAACCTGATTTATTAAGGATAATTTCATCACCTGGATTGTATATCTCTCCAAATTCACTGTCCACAGGTTCTGGGCCTAATATTCATTGAAGAGCCACGTATTCAATCATGGCATCATGGACAAAATGATTGTTTGAAGGGAAGGTTCACGCAGCCCCTAAAAAAACGTCCTCCGGGCTGTACTGCACAGGCGCAGTAGTTCTGCGCCTGCGCAGTACAGCCCAGAGGACGTCCGATGACGCCAGCGCGCCCCCGTGAGGCGCATTTTGGAACGCAGAAGAGCCCGACCTGGAAGCCTGCCTGGTCAGGTCGGGTGCGCCACCAGAGAAGACCGGGAGCCTGCGGAGCGGCGCCGAAGGGAAGTCCTGCCTGCCACGGGCTGGAGGAAGCCCCAGGTAAGTGGATTTGTATTTTTATTTTTTTTAGGTGCTGCGTGAACCTTCCCTTTAAGGATTCTCTGGTCTGCATATCACTGGAAAACCTTAGGCTTGTTTTCCACGAGCAGCTGAAGGCAGTGAATTCACCACCTGTCAACTGCTCCTGTCTCCTGGTCAGGTACTTGCTAGCGCTCAGCACAGGCAGTGGATGGGTAACCCCCTATGTAGCAATTGCAGTGCTGAGACGCAGCATGAGACTTTTTTTCACCACCGGGTAACACCGCTGCGTGTCATAGATGACCCCCGTGGTGCTACTAAACACTGTCATTCGGCTACATGTAGTTGCAGCTGAATTGCACTTGTGGCCAGCAACTGGGTGGCTAAACTGCTCGACAGACGAGCAGTTTAGTCGTCTGTGGAAAAGAGGTCTTAAAGTAAACCTGAGATGAGGCAGGAGAGAAAATGAATACATCCCTGGGGCTTCCTCCAGCCCCCTCCAGCCTGATCACTCCCTTGTAGTCTTACGCTACCTCCTCCTCTGTCCGCAATCGTCTCCGGTAAGTCTGCAAGTCTGGGTCCAACTGCGCATTCACGGCTTTGCCATGTGTTCTCCGCCATTGCTCTCCTGTCACTGGGAGCGTCCTGTGCCTGCACAGTTCTACTAGGCAGAACACTCCCGGAAACAGGACCACAACAGGGGAGCGATCAGGCCAGAGGGGGCTGGAGGAAGCCCCAGGTATGTATACATTTCCCCTCCTGCCCCATCTCAGGTTCACTTTAAGCTACATACTCATCAGAAGATGGATCGGGGGAATCCATGGCAGCGCGACCTGACAAATGAGGGTTCCCCAATTCTTCTTCGTACAGTGGGAACAGGTGATGGCACACAACGGGCGTGAATGACAATTCAGACCATTGCGGCACGTAACGCGAGAGTCGTCGAGGATTTTAAAGATCCGATCCCCCATTACAACTGTAGTTGCTGCGCGTCCTAAAACATTGTTTGTGTAATTGTGCGCATATTCTCACATCACGGAAACAAATCACGCATCACACAAGAAATGCTGGTCACAAATAAAATAATGTGAACAGTCACATCGTGGGTATGTGCCTTTAGTGATCCTACAGATCTGACATGTATTTATCATTGACCACTTAGGATCATCACTAATGTATGACTGATTTATAGTATTTATTTATTAAACATATCATTACCTGTGACAGGTCAGCAAACTCATTGTATATACGCTAATATGTTCTTAGCTTGAGATGATTTATGTTGGACACACACTGGCAGACTGATTTTCATGAGGTCTGATTGTACAAATAGAGCAGGTTGTTTACTGAAGCAGATGTGCAATGGCTTCACTGTACTGATTTCAAACAGCCATTCTCCTTCTGGGAAAACTAGGACCTTTGCTATACAGTTATTATAGGGTAGGGGTGAAATGTGTACTTCAGTGATCACCTGCACTGGTTTTATATTTTGTCACAAATCTGAAAGATCTATCTGCCAACGTGTGTGTCCGGCATTAGTAAATCAAGTCCACAGTGTTAGAAATGGCAAATTAGGTTCAAATCCTTTTTGTTTGTTTTTTTCTTCTCTACAGGAACTGGAATTATCAGGGGCTTATCCAGAACTTTCTAATCAGATACACAAGCTAATAATTAATGAACTGATAACTTGATTAATTATTCAAACTGGCAGTCAATGAATCTTTAGCCTCCAAATCTGGGTCAATGCATTTTATTGCCTTATAACATACATATAATGCTGGGCATACATGGCTCGATTTTGCCGCTCGATTGATTCCCCGCTCGATTCCGCAGGCGATTGTCTTATCATCTGCTCGTTTTTCTTATCTTTTTGCATTGTCCTCAATGCAGAATCGAGCGGCGAAACGATGAGGCGAGAGATCAGATGTTTCAGAAATTATCTATCCAGCCATCTAAATGGCTCAGAATCGAGCCGTGTATTCCCAGCATAACACGATTAAAACAACGTTTGTGGTGGAATGTGTTGTAAAGCGCAAAGAAGAGGCTGATCAATGTACACCTTTATTGTGTAGCATTTTATGTGTCAATGTAGGTGCTTTTAGCAATGCACCATATCTTCTGCACTGTAACAACAGAATCATTGCATAGCAGCGCAACTGATAAGGTGTGAACTGTTCATAGACTTTGAAGCGTACTGTGTTATAGTGCACAGAACAGTGTCCCTAACAAAGCAACATGTTAGTGTGAAGGTACCCTAAGTCCTGTAGAAAGTTGCAGGTTCTTCTACATCTAATTCTCATTCTCTGATTATATTTTATTTAATTTGTAAAAACATGTGGTTAAACTTAAAAAGGAACTTTAAACCAGGATTGAACTTCATCCCAATCAGTACCTACTTTCATACGAGAAATCTTTGCCTTTTCTCGGATACAAAATCAGGGACATCTGTATGGCTGATTTAGAAGTGAAACCCCACCCACAGTGTGATGTCAGGGCCATGGCCCTGACAGTTTCCAGTCTGTGAACCTCATTGAATTCTGGGAAATAAAAGCTGTTTCCAACTGCCAAGCAAGCAGTATCTCCCTCTGTGTACAAAACTCCCAGTAAGCAGACATTCTTCAGAGGTCACCTGTGATAAATTTCAGAATGTAATTCAGAATGAGGAACGATTTTACAATGGGCAAATATTATTGACTAAATTATTTATAAATGATTATTGTAAAATAAATAAATAAGCAACTTCATTAAGTTTGTTATTTTTTACTACAGGTCCTCTTTAACGTTCATCTTTAATCATAAAATTATAGTTCCTCAAAGTCAGGGGTGTCCTATGATCCTGGCAGGCACCCAGGAAAACTCTGCCAGCTGGCCCCCCTGCTTAAAGTGAACCTGCAGACTAAAAATCTACTCAGCAGCACTGAAAAGGCTTGGTGTTTCTTTAACAGTTTCACAGCATCAGAACTTTGTTTTTCTTACATAAGCCTTATTTTTAGCTTTACAAAAGCTAAGCTCCGCCCCATCAAAGAAAACTGCCCGGGCTTTTTTTTCCCCTGATGCTGTGCAAAGCATGATGGGATTTCCTATGTTGTTATTCACGTTGCCTAACAACTGGGAGGGGTGATCAGGACACAGGACAGTTGGAACTGTGTATCATGCTCCCTATCACCTCCTTTCAACCAAAAAGATGGCTTCCCTCATGAAATCAAACATTTGCCTGTTCTTTTAAAACAGGGTGGGTAAGAGATTATATTACCTATCTATTTTAATTAACATAACTAATGTAACTTAATGACAGTATGTTTGTTTAGGCTGAAGTTCCTCTTTAACATCCATTCCATCCCCAACAAAGTTCGCAGTGCATGTGTCTTACTATGACCCCCCTCGCTGGCGTAAAAGGAGGGGGGCGTTTGGTAGCATAGAGGTTTAGAGTAGAGGCAAACAGCGGCACGGTCATACATAATCTCCCGCAGCTCTCGATGCATGTCACATGACGTGCTCTGATGGGAGCTGCAGGGGGATTGGCTGTGTTGCAGCTACAGTGAAGAGAGGAGTGAGGCAGATATGTTGCCTCGCTGCATAAAGGTAATGTATGATGCTGCTGCTCTGCTCTCCACCTCTGTGCCATCGGACCAGGCCCTCTTATTGTTAAGCCCCTGTATATTGTGTGAGAGTTATACAATTTCTAATTTAAATGTTTTCAAGATTTCCAGTACAATAACACTGTAAATTGGTGTGCTTGTAGAGTAGTAATTGCAGGTATCCATTTCAGACAAAAGCACAAAAAAACATACAATATAGCTCTTAATTGTAAACAGGAATGTAATAAAATTGGACTCACCTATCCAAGCTCCCAACTCTGGCAACTAGATAAAGGAGACTTCCAACAGCAAGGCTGCCTAGCACAAAGAGCTTCTGTCTCAGCAACGCCTGCTGTTTGAATAGCATGGCCCTCCATCAATCTTCAGGACTTCTTCAGTCTGTGGAGAGCAAGCGGCACACAGACCACTCATCAGCAAGTGGCGGTATACAAGCTAATGTTTATTAACACGCAGTCAATCACTCCTCAGCTCCCAGTCATTAAGTCGCACTTGAAAAAAATGCAAGAGTAATCATGACACTTCTTGGAAAGGGAAATTTACACATTCCGTAATTAAGTCATGTCATTCTAGGTATAAATTCTACAAGATTGTAAATAATATTTACACCAATATAAGCCACAGTAAACCTTCTTCCTGCAGGCTTTTCCATGCAGATGTATTCCATGTCAGGGGATGAAATACTGCCTGCACTAGTGCTTATGTAGCAAATCTAAGGGACTGTACAGCTCGATTAGGTCACATAACATATTTGTAAAGTGTTATTTTATATCATAAAATGTCATTGTGGTTTCAGGGCAGTGTAATGGCAAGATCCTCACAGAAAAGTATACGATATGAATTAGCCACCTATTACCATGGCCCAGGGATTTGCCATGGAATTTGGTAAATATTACTGAAATTATTATTATTATTATTATTATTGATTTATAAAGAGCCAACATAATCCATGGCGCTGTACAAAGTGAGAAAACTAACATGGGGTACATATTAATACAGACAATGATATACATCAAATACACTGGTATAAAATACAGGATTGGTAATTGCAATGACGAATGAAGCATAATGAATAAAATGTATAACAGAGTGAAAGCTATGAAATGTATAACAAATTCCAAGACACAAAAGGGTGAGAGAGCCCTGCCCTTGTGAGCTTACAGTCTAAAGGAAAAGTAAAATGAATTCTCCTGTGTTGATCTTATGTATGTTAACCGCTTCTGGACCACACTATTTATGTCCGTTTATCCCTGCCAGGGCCTAAATTTCAACTTCCACATTTGCCGCATACACGGCGCTCACGTCGTTCGCACCAATGCTGCAATGCTGTAAAATGCTTGCTCTGCTGTCACACTGACAACATAGTTCCATATCTTGGTCAATTTTCATTGGCTCCTGACCCCATGATCGCTGTGAGCCAATCACAGTCATCACTGCTCGTATTCTTGAAAAAAAAAGCTCTGGTCCTTAAGGGGCCAGAGACGCAAAGTATGGAAGAGGCTAAAGTTGCTGGGTAATACTGTACATGTTTACATTTTATATACAGTACAAAAAAATGAATATAATGCACAATATATAGTAGAAGAACATTGGCACTAAAGTATCAAAAGGAGCATCAGAGGAAGGCAGCTTTAGCCTATCTGAATATAAAGCATGCCTGAAGTTACATGTGCTATGATGAGATAAATGTGTATGTAATACCAGTCTGATTAAATACTTGCAAGTATTCCCTTTTCTGTATTTTTCTTCACTGTAAAGGATAATAATCCAGGGCTAGAAATCACAGTCTCTATTCAGTCAGGGAATACGGCAACTCTCCCTAACAACTCATTAGAGGTCAACTTCTGTGTGGCTGTACAAGAACTTCCAGTATTAGAATACCGGTAGTGGTAAAAAGTAGGTCATTATTACTCTCTCTGGGAGCTTGATCAATATTAGCAACAGCAGTCATGCAAGTGAAACACAGCAATGTCCGTACCTAGAGTTTTGACTCTTAAAGCCAAAATAAAAATAAAGAACTCCAGAAAAGTCTTACTTAGTAACAGAAATATAGATTGTATCTATCAATACAGTTGTTTCTTCAGTGTAATATCTGCAGGTCATTAATATCTGCATGTTGATTTTTGTCTGTTCTTGGTAACACCTGCCTTTTGCTGGTATTATTTATTTGTCATTGATATCGCCTGCCAATGGCAAAATCATTTTGTAGTTGTGAAAGTAAGCCTGAAACAGAAACAAAGTAAAAACTAATACTTACCTAAGTATTGGAAAGTCTTTGGATAGTCTACAGGCTTCCCCATTCCTCCTTGACCACTAAGCTGCTGGCCGAAACCCTCTTCACCTTTGTCGCCCATGCTTCTGTCCGTATATGAGCACGGCCATAGTGCATGGGTGCCAGCAGGGTTTGCACCTGCACAGAGTGTACTAGTTAAGGGCTCTGCCTCTGACACAGGAGACCAGGGTTTGAATCTCAGCTCTGCCTGTGCAGTAAGCAAGCACCTATTCAGTAGGAGACCTTAGGCAAGTCCCTAACACTGCTACTGCCTATAGAGCGTGTCCTAGTGGCTGCAGCTCTGGCGCTTTGTCTTGTCTTGTCACGGTAGCACAAAGTGCCACATGCATGGAGGAAAAAGTCGTGCACGAGCAGCTTCATGCTACTGCACCGGAGCGAACCTTACTGGTGCCTGCAAAGTATGCTGAACTCGCACATTGATGAGCATGCAGCCATGACCAAAATATTCAACAATTCTGTTGTATACTGTATGTTTTAGAGAGCCAGTGGTGCAAGGGAGGGGTGTAAGGAGGTCAAGGAAGCCTCTCAACTATCCGGAGTCATCCCATTATATGGATGCCCACGGCCCCATGCCGGTCATGGACTCCACCGCTGTTCTCCTGGTCCCCTCCATTTCTCTGCTCTCCCCCCAGTATATAGCTCAGTCGCGGGCAGTCGTGTTTCACCCTGCATGCCTGACCGTGACTTGCTCCCATTGGCGCAGGCACAGAATGGCCCGGGCGACAGGGGTGTGCGCGCGGCCGGGCTACACGTGCGCAGTGAACAACGACTGGCCGTAACTGAGCTATATACCAGCAGACACAGAGGAGGAATGGGGGCTCCCAGAGAACAGCAGTGGGGACCACGGCTGGCGTGGGGCTGGAGGAAGCCCCAGGTAAGTATAAAAGCTGCTTAGGTTTTCATCTCTGGTACACTTTAAGTGTCTAGGGCGCAGATGCACAAAAGGCGAGTAAATGTGCCATGCACAGGCAGCACACAGTAATTTCACCGGTACTAAGCTGGGGAAGAACCACCCGTTACCCTTTCAATAATGCTGCACGGTATCATAGCAACGCATGCTTTATTGAGTTAATGTGCCTGGCATTAATAGAGTTGGGACAGTGGTCCCCTAGCGCTAGTATTGGTAAAATTGCCATGCATTTTATATGCACAGGCAAATTCACCAGCCTTTTGTGCACCAAGCCCCAGGTTTTCTTTTTCTTTTGTTTTTTTTTTCTTGAGGTGCGCTTTCATTGGTTATATCTGCAAGTTCTTGGATATTGCTTGCCGTTGTGGATAATCACCATACTTAACTGACCTGTTTATTACCTGCAACTACAATTAATAGAATTGTTCCTCCAACAGTAAATGAGCTGAGATAAACATTAACTTAAATTCACAAACAGCCGTAATTAAGTTAAAATCTCATTTTGTTATCCCAGTTTATCTTTTTCCAGTTCAATAGCCTAGTTTTTATTGCGTGTAGTTTTGGTGTAATATAACCTCCAAATGTTTTAAAGGGAATGTATAGTTTTATATATTCAATTTATGAATATATTATGCTTAGCACTAAAATGCATATTTTTTTATTACAAACATATTGAATGTACAAATAAATGTTTATTTTTAAGTTCTGCCTGCTGTTTTAACTGGCAAGAAATTTAAATAGACAAACATTTTGGAAGTCTCTAAAAACACTTAGGCTGACCAACCTAAGCAGTACTTTTTAATAGGAGTGCCTTTTGGTCTCTTTTAGTCCCCTATACTTTCCTTGTGGTTTTGAGTCACCCCGAGCTGCTTGGTTTCTGTGTTACCAATTAATTTTCTTTAAAGGGGAACTTCAGCCTAAACAAACATACTGTCATCAAGTTACATTAGTTATGTTAATTAGAATAGATAGGTAATATAATCTCTTACCCACCCTGTTTTAAAAGAACAGGCAAATGTTTGTGATTCATGGGGGCTGCCATCTTTGTCATGGGGGCAGCCATCTTTTTGGTTGAAAGGAGGTGACAAGGAGCAGGAGACACAGTTCCAACTGTCTTGTTTACTGATTACCCCTCCCAGCTGCACACGCTAGGCTTCAAAGGTCAAATTCAAAATGTAAAAAAAAAAAAATGCACCAAAACAGCAGAATGAGAACAACAACTTTAGAAATCCCATCATGCTTTGCACAGCATTAGGGGAAAAAAGCCCGGGCAGTTTTCTTCTGTGCAGCTAAAAATGAGGCTTGTATAAGAGAAGCAAAGTTCTGATGCTGTGAAACTGTTAAAGAAACACCAGGCCTTTTCAGTGCTGATCGATTTTTAGTCCGGAGGTTCACTTTAAGAAATAAAGTATAACATAGACTACAGTGAAACCTTGGTTTGCAAGCATAATTCATTCCAGAAACATGCTTGTAATCCAAAGCACTCTTATATCAAAGTGAATTTCCCCATAAGAATTAATGGAGACCCAGTTGATTTGTTCCACAATCCAAAAACAGTTATAGAAAACAGTATAGAATAATAATGTAAACAGGCCTTTCACTATAACTAGCAGAATCATTGCCATCTGTTGGCTCGCCCCAACCTTTATTTTCTGTGTGTGTGTGGTTTTTAACAAGGAACTTCTCCAATGACAGTTACTTTTGAGAATATCATGGAAATGGGACTTTGCACAGTCTCTACAATCAAATTAAGTACAATTAAGTACAATCCTGCAGAGCCAAAGGGAGGGGAACTATCAGCTCATTTGTGATAATGTGATGCATGTATACTTTTTTGCCTGTATATCAAGACATTGCTTGTATATCAAGTCAACATTTCACTAAAAATGTTGCTTGTATTACAAAGTGCTCATAAACCAATTTACTCTCAATCCAAGGTTTTACTGTATATGCTATCCCAAACACATATGTAACACAGCATATAGACATTTTATACAAAGTCACCTCTATATCAAATAAAGTTCAGGTGTATACCTTCTGTGATAACATCATTATTATTAATTTATATAGCACTGACATATTCTGCAGTTTTACAGAGTATGCAGTCCTGTCATTAACTGTCCATCCAAAGAGCTCACAGTCCAATCTCTAGGTTAGCCACCCACAGTCAATTGTCTCTACCATTGTCTAAAGGTGGCCATACACTGGTCGATTTTTTACTTTGATCGATTATTATAACCAATAAATGAATCGAATGGATCAAAAATTAAGTTGACATTTTTTATGTAGAATTGATTCTTATTGGAAGATATTTGATCAAATTTGA
Organism: Hyperolius riggenbachi; assembly: GCF_040937935.1. NCBI lineage: Eukaryota > Metazoa > Chordata > Amphibia > Anura > Hyperoliidae > Hyperolius > Hyperolius riggenbachi. The sequence goes on from NC_090649.1 coordinate 279,981,287, forward strand.
TCGAGTATGTTGGGTTATTTCAATTGATCAATTCATTAATTCATAATTAATTTAAATAAATTAAATAAATTAAATAAATTAAATAGAAAGCTTTTCATAATGTATATGTACTCCTCCGCCATTATTTCTTCATGAAGCCAGTTCTTATCTTTGAATTTTTTTCTACACACATCCCTGCATAGAAGATTAGGATCTGATGAAGAGAAATTGTACAAAAAGTAATCTTTTAAGAAACCGCTGGTAGTTTTGGTAAAAAGAGTATCACATACAGAACTCAACATTCTTTTTTTGTAGTGAGCAGTATCTAAAAGTACCAGCAGGTGTCACCAGCTGACCATTTTACTGTAATATACTGTGGAATCTGTTCTAAAGCACATTTCCTTTCTAGCTAAGGGATTCCACAAAATGTTGACATCGTTAACCACAATGCTGATTTTCACAATTCAATAATGATATAAAACTGACAGTAAAATCATTAATTAATTCAGAAACCTTGTAATTAAGAGATAACACGAACAATCACTTCAAATGAATGTACCAAGATAAGCACAGCATGGATGTTTTTTCAAGGCAATAAATATCAGCCTGAAGAAGTGGTGGAGAAGGGAATAGAGCAGGTTGGTAGAGAAGACAAAAAAAAAAAGACAGTAGCCAAGGGGAGCATTTTTAGTTAGGTGCTCCAAGCTAATCTTCTACTTTCCTTTGACACTTATGACCTGATGAAGCAGGAAGTTACCGGCAAAATGTGTTGCCACGTGTCTAATATACTGAGTTGTTCACTTCATTGTCTTTCAGCCAATTTTTTATTTCAAAATATATTTACTGAGTTTTTGAAAACAGTAAATTGTTACATACTTACATATTCCCACATAGGGAAAATCATAGATACTTAGCGGAAAAACAATATCCTCACACTATGGGCTGAATTCACAAAAGTGTGATAACTGCTCTCACATCAGTTATCACGCGATGTGCCGGCGCGCCGAGGTTTGCACGCGTACACCACTACTCCATGTGATAAAGGAAGGTTTGCACACGATCGCCGCGGCTGATCGCGCACAAACCTTGCTTTATCATGTGGAGTAATGGTGTACGCATGGAAACCTCAGCGCCCCGGAAGATCGTGTGATAACTGATGTGAGAGCAGTTATCACACTTTTGTGAATTGAGCCCTATGAATACATTACATAAGTCCATATGCAATTCACTTTTTTCCTGACTTTTTTCTTAGGTGATATTTTCACATCTTGCTAATAAAATTGCTAATAAAATGCCTTTTAAACCTACAGCAAGCAAGAAAGTACTCAATATAATTTGATAGTACTTGTTTGCTACTTTTTCAATTGCAAATGGCTTAAAAGGTATTATAAAGAGAAGGTGAGAAAACTCAGGAGAAAAGGTTACCGTAATTGCATATTGGTCAAATATGCATTTAACTTTTTCTCTTGAGTTTTCTCATAGGTGATATTTTTACAATTTCACATTAAGATGCCTTATATACAACAGCAGGCAAGCATATACTCAAAATGATTTTGATGATACTTTAATTTCAAAGGGCTGAAAAGTTATTAAAGATAAAAAATTATCTGCTAGGAGAAAACTCAGGAGAAGAAGTAAATTGCATATGGGCCATGGGCTCTTACTCAATTCACTTTTTCTTCAACATGATCATTTTCACACCTTATCAATACAATTCCTTTTAAGCCACCAAGCAAGCAAAACAATACCCATAATAATACTTGACAGTACTGTTTCCACCTACTTTTTGGTACTTTTTTTAATGTGTAGAGTGCTGAAAGAAAACATAGAAGAAAACTGCATACGCTTAGCTCTATGAAAGAAGATAATGACAAACAAATGAGTTAAAGTGGACCTGAATTCTTGCACAGGACAGAAGGAAAGCATAGAGAAATGTGCACTGTATATATTTAGAGACAAGACAAGACACAGAAAATTTATATCGCGCCTTTCTCCTGGTGGACTCAAAGCACCAGAGCTGCAGCCACTAGGACGCGCTCTATAGTCAGTAGCAGCGTTAGGGAGTCTTGCCCAAGGTCTCCTACTGAATAGGTGCTGGCTTACTGAACAGGCAGAACCGAGATTCAAACCCAGGTTGCTTGTGTCAGAGGCAGAGCCGTTAACCATTTCACTATCGCGCAGTTTAGCCTGTCTAATTTACCCTCATCTGTGACTAATCACAAGTTGAAATTTTATCTCTTAGCTGTGTCAGCTGACTGCCATGGCAGAGCAGCTAATTTGTAAATAAAGGATGTTAACAATATGTCTGCTTCCATGGAAGCAGGAAGTATACACTCTGCAGAGTTTTTGCAGGATTTGTATCAGCTATAACAAATAAATGATTTTCTTTGAAGGTTATTATGCTGTTGTGTATCTTTTAGAAGATTTGCTCTGAGTCAGTGGCGGACATACGTGCCACCGCACGAGGGCCCCTGAAGTTCCGTTGCTTCAGGGGCCCATTAAGTATTTTTTTTTTATATATATATATATTTTTTTTTTCCCCCTGGGGGGCCCCGACTCCTATCCTCCCTCCCTCCCTCCTTCACCTCGGGGGCCCCCCTCCCGGTATGCGCGTCGGGAGAGCGGCAAATATAGGATGTCTCCGGGGTTCCAGGCAGGCGCTAGAGGCTCAGCGGCCGCTTGGTCTCCAATGTCTCCAACTCTATATACGGCTCGCTACTAAACCAGGAAGTAGCGAGCAGTATACAGAGTTGGAGACATATTGGAGACCAAGCGGCTGAGCCTCTAGCGCCTGCCTGGAGCCCCGAAGACTTCCTGTATTTGCTGCCCTCCCGCCGCGCATACCGGGAGGGGGGCCCTCCGAGGTCAGGAAGGGGGGGAGGATAGGAGTCGGGCCCCCCACCCGGCTACTTGCCTACCTACCTACCCACCCAGCTATCTAACCACCTACCCACCCGCACCCGGCTACCTACCCACATGGCTACCTACCCACCCACCAGGCTTCCTACCTACCTACCCACCTGACTACCTAACCACCCACCCGACTACCTACCCACCCGGCTACCTACCCACCCGGCTACCTACCTAACCACCCACCCGGCTACCTACCTACCGGGCTAGTTACCAACCCACTCACCCACCAGGCTACCTACCCACCCGGCTACCCACCCACCAGGCTTCCTACCTACCTACCTACCCACCTACCCACCCACCCACCAGGCTACCTACCTACCTACCTACCTACCGGGCTAGTTACCAACCCACCCTCCAGGCTACCTACCCACCTGGCTACCTACCTACCCACCCACCAGGCTACCTACCCACCCAGCCACCCACCAGGCTACCTACCCACCCGGCTAAGGGCTACCTACCCACACACCCACCAGGCTTCCTACCTACCTACCCACCCGGCTACCTACCTACCTACCCACCCTGCTACCTACCTAACCACCCACCCACCCGGCTACCTACCTACCAGGCTAGTTACCAACCCACCTACCAGGCTACCTACCGACCCGGCTACCCACCCACCAGGTTGCCTACCTACCTACCCACCCACCCGGCTACCTACCTACCTACCGGGCTAGTTACCAATCCACCCACCTGGCTACCTACCCACCTGGCTACCTACCCACCAGGCTACCCACCGACCCACCAGGCTACCTACTCACCCACCAGGCTACCTACCCACCCAGCTACCCAGCCACCCACCCGGCTACCCACCCACCAGGCTACCTAAAGGCTACCTACCTACCCACCCACCCGGCTACCTACCTACCCACCCACCTGGCTACCTACCTACCCACCCACCCGGCTACCTACCCACCCACCCACCAGGCTATCTACCCACCCGGCTAAGGGCTACCTACCCACCAGGCTACCTACCTACCCACCAGGCTACCTACCCACCCGGCTAAGGGCTACCTACCCACCCACCCACCAGGCTACCTACCTACCCACCCACCAGGCTACCTACCCACCCGGCTACCCACCCACCCAGCTAACCAGCCACCCACCCGGGTACCTACCCACCCACCAGGCTACCTACCCACCCGGCTAAGGGCTACCTACCTACCCACCCACCAGGCTACCTATCCACCCACCCACCAGGCTACCTATCCACCCAACCACCCATGGGAGCTGCGCTCCGGATGGAGGCTGGGACAGGAGGTCTGCTGCTGCAGGTGAGTAAATGTTTTTGTTTTTTTATTTATATTAGCAGGTGTATGTTCTGGGCAAATCTGCCAACATGATTGCACATATTTTCTGGGCATATCTGCCGACTTGATTGCACGTATTTTCTGGGCATATCTGCCGACTTAATTGCACGTATTTTCTGGGCATATCTGCCGACTTGATTGCACGTATTTTCTGGGCATATCTGCTGACTTGATTGCACGTATTTTCTGGGCATATCTGCCGACTTGATTGCACGTATTTTCTGGGCATATCTGCCGACATGATTGCACGTATTTTCTGGGCATATCTGCCGACATGATTGCACGTATTTTCTGGGCATATCTGCCGACATGATTGCACGTATTTTCTGGGCATATCTGCCAACATGATGTGTATTTTCTTGAGAAAACCTGCACAATTATATGAATTTTCTGTGGAAAGGGTCACCAAAACTTGGGCCCACTGTCTTTGCGTTGCACTTTTCAAGGGAACCTAAGGTGAGAATAATCTTGAGGCTGCCATATTTCTCTCCTTTTAAGCAATACCAGTTGCCTGGCTGCCGTGCTGGTCCTCTGCCTCTTATTCTTTCAACCATAGACCCTGAACAAGCATGCAGCAGGTCAGGGGTTTCTGACAATATTGTCAGAACTGAGAAGATTAGCTGCATGCTTGTTGCTGGTGTAATTCAGTTTATTACTGCAACCAAATAGATCAGCAGGGCCGCCAGGCAACTAGTATTGTTTAAAAGGAAATAAACCCTCACCCCGGGTTCGCTTTAAATTACAGTTAGCTCCGCCCTCATCCGGTCATTGCCACGCCCATTTTTTGCCACACCGCTACGCGCCGCAGGTTCTATCCACACCTATTTTTTGCCGCGGCACGCGATGTAGCCACACCCATTTTGCACAGGGGCCCAATGCTGGCTGTGTCCGCCACTGCTCTGAGTTCCTGTCAACTGTAGTTAACATAATAAATAAAATTGCTTATTGTTTACAATATTCATTTATAAATGTTTTAGTCAATGTTTGCACATTGTAGAATCTTTCCTTACCCTGAATTACTTTCTGGAATTTAGCTTTAGTAGGGGCAAGTGATGTGGAAAGTTTGTTTCTGAGAGTTCTATGCACAGAGGGAGATACGGCTTGCTTGGCAGTTGGAAAAAGCTGTTATTTCCCACAATGCAATGAAAATTCACAGACAGCAAACTGTTAGGACCATGGTCCTGACATCACATTGTGGGAGGAGTTCTACCAGAATATCAGCCATACAGACCAAGCTGATGATCTAATTGAGAAAAGGAAAAGGGGGTAAGGGGGGAGTAGAGCGGACCCGATTGGGATGACCACTCATAGAGGGAATGACTGCCACATAGACCAGAGAGCATGTTAAAGGACAACTGTCACGAAAATCTTAAAATTTAAAATAAACACATACAAATAAGAAGCATGTTTCTTCTATAGTAAAATCAGACATGAATTAGTTCTCTCCTATGTTGAAGTCACTTACAGCAGGTAGTAGAAATCTGACATTACCGACAGCTTTTGGGCTGGTCTATTCCTCCATGGGAGATTCTCAGCATGGCCTTTATTCTTTATAGACACTCCTTGAAAAAGATGCTGACCAGCCTCCATGCTCGCTGTACAGTTTTTTGGCAGTTGAACGAAGCAACTGAAAATAAAGAAAACCCTGAGAATCCCCCATGAGGAGATGAGCTAGTCCAAAACCTGTTGGTTCTGTCAGATTTCTACTACTTACTGTAATTGACAGCAACATTTGAGATAAGTAATTTATGGCTCATTTTACTCTGGGAGAAATGTACTTCTTATCTCCATATGTTTACATATATTTTCAATTTTAATATTTTCGCAACAGTGGTCCTTTAAATAAGAATTTTTCCCTAAATAGTAACCAGCCACCACAGTTCCCTTCCTATGCACCATCCAATGGGGTAACAATAGCCTCTGCAATCCCTTCGACTTCAGGGGACCAGGGCTATAGAACCCTACTCTTCCTCCCCCCTTAAGAAGAGTAAAGTGCAGTTAGCACTGTGTTATTTACCTATTACACACTGTATCGGGTTTCCTTCTCCTCAGGGCATCACGACACGCTGACATCCACTGGCGTAGGGATACCCATAGTAGCCGTAGCAGCTGCTATGGGCACCTGATCCCAGTGGCAGGAAACTTTTTGCTCTGTTTGCTTTTAAAACATTCATAAATTGTATTCTTCACTCAATACCCTTCCTGCCCCCTGGAACGCCACTAACTCTCTGTGCACGCAGCAAGCAGATGAAGGGGACTATTTTTCCCCTGCATGCAGCCTACTGATGAATACCTCCCTGGCTGGGCGGCACCTCCAGGATTCTTCCCAGTGCCACTTAGCTCTGCAGAAGCAGTCAGCATCTTTAATTTGATTACTCATCGATACAAGTCACATTGATGAGAGACGCTGGCTGGAGCCTTAGTACCAGACACTAGGTGGTACCAGACACTAGAGTGAGTGTGTATGTGTACTATGTGTGTTTTGTCTACTGGAGGGTGAGTGTGTATGTGTACTATGTGTGTTTTGTCTACTGGAGGCTGAGTGTGAGTGAGTGAGTGTGTATGTCTACTATGTGTGTTTTGTCTACTGGAGGCTGAGTGTAAGAGAGTGAGTGTGTATGTGTACTATGTGTGTTTTGTCTACTGGAGGCTGAGTGTGAGAGAGTGAGTGTGTATGTGTACTATGTGTGTTTTGTCTACTGGAGGCTGAGTGTGAGAGAGTGAGTGTGTATGTGTACTATGTGTGTTTTGTCTACTGGAGGCTGAGTGTGAGAGAGTGAGTGTGTATGTGTACTATGTGTGTTTTGTCTACTGGAGGCTAAGTGTGAGAGAGTGAGTGTGTATGTGTACTATGTGTGCTTTGTCTACTGGAGGCTGAGTGTGAGTGGGTGAGTGTGCATTTGTGTACTATGTATGTTTTGTCTACTGGAGGCTGAGTGTGAGAGAGTGAGTGTGTATGTGTACTATGTGTGCTTTGTCTACTGGAGGCTGAGTGTGAGTGCGTGAGTGTGCATTTGTGTACTATGTGTGTTTTGGCTTCTTCTGGTGTATGTGTGTGTGTGGCTGATGGTGTAATGGTTAAGGGCTCTGTCTCTGACACAGGAGACCAGGGTTCGAATCTCGGCTCTGCCTGTTCAGTAAGCCAGCACTAATTCAGTAGGAGACCTTTGGCAAGTCTCCCTAACACTGCTACTGCCAATAGAGCGCGTCCTAGTGGCTGCTGCTCTGCTCTGGCGCTTTGAGTCCGCAAGGAGAAAAGCGCAATATAAATGTTATTTGTCTTGTCTTATCTTGTAATATCAGGAGCCAGGACCAGGATAGTTGAAACACTCAGTCCCTGATATTGCACAAACATAATCAGTATAATCTTGCTAGTGCCAGAAGTCATAAACGACAACTTATTGACCACAGGATTTCTTACTACACCACCTTCTGAATAGTTGCTGATGACTTAGGGGGGGGGGGGGGGCAATTTTCTATGAGGCCCAGTGAGTTATAACTACGCCTAGGTAAATGTAACAGCGCTCCTTGCACTTACACTGCACAAGAGAAGTGGAGCAGCTGACCACTACGGTGGAGAACCAATTGTCCAGCCATGGAGTGTAGAGGGGGCCACAATAATTTTGCTGGGGACCTAGGCCGCTATTGTTATGCCTCTGGCACCAACCACAAATTACAAAGTGCTACTCTGCTGAGCTTGTCAGTGTGGCTTCCTCTAGAGCCTGGACACTTACAGAAAGCTAACGCTCGGAACTCAGCAGCAATATTTCTTTGTAAGAAAGAGGTCCTTTTTCTTTTTTGTTAGTTTGTTTGTTTAAAATATAACCCTGAACTGGTGACTGGTATGTGTGCCTCACAGATTTATGGAGCTTGCAAGATCGACAGGCGTGCTTTAAAGTAGGATGCTGCTGAGGGTTTAATTTCTGCCTGACTGTGCCTTTATATAGCAAAAGGATTTAACAGAACAGAGAGTGATACAGACAGTACAAGGCTGAGCATGAATAGGAATGACATCACTAAGTACTAAGTAAACACAATATATCCAAGTAGTTAACATTTGTGTTCTAAAGGAGTACTGCAAAGAGCCCTTAAGCTTTTCACATTAAATGCTGAGAGTACACTGAAGCATATAATAAACCTTCCAGAATACTAACTTGACTGTTCTTAACACTTCAGTATTCCCTGCCATTCATTTTAACGACAGAAAAAGGAAATGTAATAGGAATAGATGAATGTTCTCTGTAAAGCAAAAGAGTCTTTGTTATATGAAGAAAATGTAAAAAATAAATAAGACTATGTTTTTATTTTGTTTGGACTGATATGGAGTCCTCCGGATTGCTGTTTGTTGTACATTCAGCCAATCGTAGTTTCAGGATGGCATGCCATTTTTTTAAAGGATTGTTGCCAGCTCAGTAATTACAATATTTCTTTCCTCTAAATGAAATATTCAGAAAAACATGAGCTGCTGGGTGTACTTGAGAACTGCTGTTGAGATACACTGTTCTGGATACTTGTTTTTGGCCTATTCATTTAATCCTGGATTACAGCCTATGGGACAGAACTCGGCTCGCCAACTCATTCTAGCTCTTCGCAGCCAAGGCTTGTCTAATACATCAGAGTATGACTGTGTGTTCCTTCCTGGTTCCCTCAGCCCATCACAAACTGAGTGAAGATACATACACTCCACTCGCTTCTGTCAGTCAAGTGAACAGACAGGGAGGTGCAGAGCTGCAGCCATTCAAACTGTTTAATTTCAGTAAGCCAAGAGTGCCACTGCTGTCTGTGATTGGCTCACAGAAAGTGTTGCAGCCAATCAACCTCAAGTCTCCTGGGTGGCAACCAGAAGTGAGGATGGCCACCACTCTGCAGATCTACCACCTACCACCATGCCAGTTGTGTGTATTAAATTGGATTAGGTACAGGGGTAGGAAAGGAAGTAACATATAGGGCACCAGCAAGGCACTCTCTACGGACAGGTGAATGGGCCAATACTAGAAGGCTTCTCGGTGTCCCTGGGGCTCACCTGAGCATCTCATTACGCAGACATATCTGCCTGTAGAAATCTATCATAGAGAAAAGTCTCACAGTCAAAGGGGTATATCTGCTTGTAATGGAGGCATATCAACCCATTATGGGTTATTATCTGCCTGACTGATGAGAATCTGCCTCACATTAGAGAGCTGTCTGGCAATGGATGCCTGCATTTCAATAGAGAATCTGCTTGTTAATAATGTATCGATTTATCTTCCTGTCAGTGGAATATTTGCCAGTCATTTGGTATCTGCCTGTCAGTGATGTACTTATTTTTATTGTATATATTCCTGTCAGTGGAGTCCGTACTTGTCATTGGGTATCTGCCTTTCAGTGATATTGGGCTTATGTAGTGGGCTACTAATGTAATGAAGGTACATGTTGGGCTATACATGAGTGGAATGTTAAAGACAATTCACATTGAAATGGGTAATACAGAGGTAGCTTAAAGTGGACCCAAACTCTTGTACAGCCCAAAGGCAAAGCTTTCATTCCATGTATAAGTGCTTTAGAGTTTAGAAATCAATTGCAGTGTGTCCTGTGTCTTTGTTTAGCTACATCAGAATGTAATTAGTCTTATCAGTAGCTGTGGCTCACAGCACTGCCATGGATTTGCTTCTGCAGGAAGAACAGAGACTTAAAGTGTACCAGAGATGGTACACTGGCCATTATTTATACTTACCTGGGGATTCCTACAGCCCCATGAGCACCAGGGCTTCCCTCGCCGTCCTCCTCAGGTCTCCCATTCTAGTGCTATGACTCCTACGTTGCCTTTTTGGCATGCTTGGACCAGCCGTGCGCATGCCCACGCCGTGATCCCGTCCTCCGGAGCGCTCTGCGCCTACGCAGTACTACTGCGCAGGCACAGAACACTCCAGGGACGGGAGTGCGACAAAGAGTGCGCCGAAGGCCGCGACTGCCCGGATTACCGGGAGTTATAGCGGCAGAATGGTGGACCAGAGGAGGACGGCGAGGGAAGCCCAGGTAAGTTTAAATGAAGGCTAGGAAACCATCTCTGGTTTCCTTTAACTCTCTCTCTCTCTCTGTGTTTTCTGCACTGTTCATCCACTTCATCCAAAGGTTATCATGCTGTTGCTAATCTTTTACTATGCCACTTCCACTGCTACGCTTTGCATCTCTCAAAACTGGGCCACCTTAGCCCCTGGGGCCCCCCTGTAATGGCAGGAGTCAATGGGGCTATTGTTACTAACTGGAGATTTCTTTGGAAGATATAGGAATGCCTCAGGATGATATTTTTCTCCCAAGGCCCAATCAATTGAAATTTCATGGAGTGCTTCTTTAAACTTGTGAACGTGATGTGCTATTACGGGCTGGAAGAGTTACAAATAAAAAATAAAATCTGTAATATTTCTATCTGCTGTGTACTTGCAGAAACACACACAGCCAGAACAGATTGTGCTTCTAGAGATAGTGCGCCATGTGCAGACAATGAATCCAAAATTCCCATTTAAATACCATCTCATTGATATATCTGTGCTAATCTTATTCATTACATTAGCATAAGGAATGCTGTAAGATTTACTCCAAGCGAATCTCCCCAAATACCATGTGTAGAGCACATCCTTCTTTTGAGTCTGTATATAAAATATTTATCATATGTCACAGTCCTCCTCTGGCACAGTTTTTGCAGAATCATATTCATTTATTCTGAGCATGTGGTAAATTGCACAGAAATGAGAAGCATTACAGCTGCAGGAGCTGATTACAGGGTTTTGTTTTTCCTACCTTACTCCAACATTTATAAAAGTCAGACGAGGCTAAGGATTATTCCAACTCGCACAACAGATTTATTAGCAAATTATAGTCTAAAAATAAGAGAAAACATGTATTTTCTTTGATAAGTACCAACGAGTTAAAGAAGAACGCAGCATAGTTTAAATAAAAGTATACCGGTATATCAGTTATTTTAATCAACTTTTAAAGGAAACCTGAGATGAAAATAAACTGGTGAGATAAATAATTGTGTCTATCCTCCTACTCCTTTTTTTTAATTCCACAGTTTTATTTTCTTTCTATCAGCTAAAAAAAATAGGTTTATTGGTGTATTGTCTAAACCAGTGTTTCTCAAACCTGTCCTCTTGAATCCCCAACAGTGCATGTTTTGCAGGCAACCTTACCTATGCACAGGTGTGGTAATTAGTGTCGTCAGCTAGGTGGATTCTATGTAGTTGAGACACGTATTAGCCTACCTGTAAATAGGTGAGGTTGCTTGCAAAACATGGACTGTTCGGGAGCCACGAGGACAGGTTTGAGAAACACTGGTCTAAACTGAAAGATACATTCTTTCACACAGTCTGACAGAGTACCTTAGTAGCCATACCAACATATATGAACTATTGACATTTTTCATCTATCCCCTGCTCTCAGAAGCGGTTCTTATTCAGGAAAGAGTTTTATGGCTGTAATTCCTTGTTAGCGAGAATTATGCTGTATAGTCTGACTAAGTCACGACTGGAGAAAAAACTGTCACTTGCATAGCTGAATGTTTAACTCTTTCAGGCAGAAAAATAAAAGTAACCCAGCCTAGTTATTTTTATACTAGGCACTGTACGTGATCATGTCACATGTCATCTTGGATACACTGCGAATTCCTTTTTCTTTGCTTGTAATCTCCTATCAAAGGACCACTATCGTGAATATTGTAAAATTTAAAATACATCTAAACACATACAAATGAGAAGTACATTTTTTCCAGAGTAAAATCTGGCAGAACCAACAGGTTTTGGACTAGCCCATCTCCTCATGGGGTATTCTCAGGGTCTTCTTTATTTTCAAAAGCACTTAGTGAATGGCAATTGCTTCAGCCAACTGCTAAAAAAGTGTGCAGTGAACAGGGAGGTTGGCCAGCATCTTTATATAAATCCTTTTTAAATATTGTCTTTATATAGAAAAAAGGCCATGCTGAGAATCCTCCATGAAGAGATGAACTAGACCAAAACTTGTCAGTTCAGTCAGATTTCTACTACCTACAGTAAGTAACAGCAACATAGGAGAAAAGTAACGTATGGCTCATTTTAATCTGGAAGAAACATACTTTTTATGTGTATGGTGTATGTGTTTATATGTATTTTACATTTTACATTTTTTCGCGATAGTGGTCCTTTAAAGATCACAAAATAGACTTTTTGCCCTTGTAAATATGAATGAGCATTCAGATGTCACAGAATTCCAAATTTCACATCAGCATTTCGCAATTTTGTGGTAAACGTTGCAAAGTCAGAATTCAGAATCCACTGAATTCCGATGTGTGAATTCCAAAAGTTACATGAAATTACGTTGAAGTAATTTTTCTAGCATGTGCATGGTCCCACAGCTAGTGAAAGTGCATACAAGGTACTTTTCCTTTAGCACCACCACAGTGTCCACCTCCCTGTTATAAGAACATGTCACCACTATAGCAGCATTACAGTAACTTGGGCCATATTTGTCAGCATGCGTTCAACATGTTTGAGAGAGCACTAATGTCTTGGGGAGGTTGGGTTGAAGGTGCAGGGAGAGAGTGTCTGCAGGAAGTCTTGCTAGAAAGTCTTGCTGTAAAGATGGCCTGAAATGTAGTCATATCATGTAAAGGAGACACTTTGAGCAGTGGTGCCAACCACTCACCACTGGTGACATCACTGATTTCACATGCCACAAAAATCCAAAGTCACAACACTATATAATTAGCTGCTGTTTTCCATGTCTTTATTTGTACAGCGTTAAAGTAAGCCCGAAGCAGTATGTCTACTTCCTGCTCCTATTGAAGCAGACAAAGGGTTAACATCCTGTGTTTACATATTAGCCGTGCCTGCCGATGACTGCCACATTTCTATGCTGACACAGCTGAGAGATCAAATTACACTTGTGATTACTTACAGATGAGGGGGAATCAGACAGGCTTTTCTCTCTAAAAACACACAGAGTGCATTTATCTCTGTTTTCCTTGAGTAATTTTGCAAGAGTTCAGGTCCACTTTAAGGATTTCTGGCAAAGGCTATACATGCATTAAAAATAAGATAATCAACAGCATTTCACCACAGCCAAGAAAATGACCCGCCCATATGCACAGCCTTTGTTTTCCTTATGGCAAATATGCGGTTTGCAGTGCAATATGTACTGTTCACTAACACTTGCATGAGAAAGGTATAAACATAGTGTAAATATACTTTAAAAACTAAGACATAACACTTTTTGAATATGTATTTTGAGTTAAAATAGTTCTTCGGTTCCATAATCATGCTATTCTTAAAATCAGTGCTTCTTGCCTGCTAGCCCACTTATATTGCTCAATATGTCACAGATTGCAGCTATTGTATGCCCAAGAGTCTTAAAAAATCAGCACTGTCACAGTTCCCACTGAGTGAGTGTCTGGATAGTGTTCCAAATGCTCAAGAATTAATGGAGATGAGGTATAGCGCAACAACTGTTCAAGAGGGTAACATCTGACAGAAAAATGATAGATGATGCACTTGAGCATTAGAACACTGATCAATTGAAAAGAGATTATGTCAGTCTGAAAGAAGGCTACATACATTTAGGCCAAAAATCTTGGCAGATGGCGTGCCAAAATAGTCACTCACAAACCTCGTTCATGAAATGACAAATAGCTGCCTGAGACCCAGCTTGTTATTCATGTACGAAAATATTTCCAAAACGTCACTTGCTCTCTCTGTGTCATGTTACTGTAGTCAATGAATTCAACTGAATCTACCATCAGTGGTACCAGAAATGTGCTTACATTATGTTATCGAACAATGTGTTACATTATTCACACAGCTCACCTGCATTCATAACTCCAAATCACAGGGCAGTTTTAATACTGGCATTCCAACTTTCTACTGAAAGTACACAGGCCACTGATGATGAAGTACCTCACAGATTACTACAAAATGTGCAGAGATGTTAAATGTTAACATAGATGTTAGGGTTGGTTTACACTTGCAATAAAAAAGTACCTGTTTGGTACGCTTTTTGGAACGAACAAAAACAGAGGAACAGATCGTAATGTTAAATATATTGGCCATCTTCACTTGCAACTAAAAATAAGTTGGATATGTTCCTGAAAAATCAGAAAGTCTGAAGAGACCGAACTTGGCACTTGTTTTCCGGAGAGCGGATCCCGCTGAGGCAATAAAAGCTAATGCAAAAACGGCACATTAAAAATAAAGTGATACTTTAAACATGGCCATATGGGTAAAACATTTCTTGGTATGGCATAATCACTCCCAATTCCTTCCTATTGGTCAAAAAAAGTATATTACCAGATTAACCATTTAAGTACCAGAGACCGCTGACATCGACGAATACTGACGAATCGATGCAAATACCCACCGCAACCGCCGTCCACACCGCATGCCAGGAACCTTAACCAACCACTCTGCCGTTTCTATGATGGTAGAGTTCCTGTGAGTTCCCGTGAGCCGGGCAGGAGCCGCTCCTTCCTGTCTATCAAAGTAAGCCAATGGAAGTTGCTTAAGTTGATAGACAGGGTCAGGAGCCAATGAAATCGACTTCTAAACCCCTCACAGGGCTCTGCTGTTATAGAGACGGCAGAGTGAGTGAGCTGCTGCGAGATGGTCGGGAACGACGAAAGTGGCGAAGAATTGAAATTTACGCCCTAGCAGCCAGATCAGCATCAAAACCAGGTGTAGATTCCAATTAGCGTCATCCTTAAATGGTTAAAAACACCCACCAGGTTTTTACCATTTGTTAAAACGTACTGGAAACATGTGCTTCACAAAAACACAAAATGTGGAAAATGGATAAATTTTGATACGCTGCAAGTGTGAACCTGCCCTAACCCTAAATAAGCTAATTCATTCACTCAATCTTCTAGTTTAACTAAATATAGTTATTACACATATCAGTAATGAGCAAGTCATTTTACTATTTAACCACTTGCCGACCGCGCACTCATACCGCGCGTCGGCAAAGTGGCAGCTGCAGGACCAGCGACGCAGTTCTGCGTCGCCGGCTGCAGGCTAATTAATCAGGAAGCAGCCGCTCGCGCTAGCGCTCGCGTCAATTCACGGCGGGGGGCTCCGTGAATAGCCTGCGGGCCGCCGATCGCGGCTCGCAGGCTAAATGTAAACACAAGCGGAAATAATCCGCTTTGGTTACATTGTACGGCGCTGCTGCGCAGCAGCGCCGTAAGGCAGATCGGCGATCCCCGGCCAATCAGCGGCCGGGGATCGCCGCCATGTGACAGGGGACAGCCTGTCACTGGCTGCACAGGACGGATAGCGTCCTGTGCAGCCCAGATCACCAGGGGGGACAGGGAGGAGAGGGAGGAGGGGAATCTCGCCGCGGAGGGGGGCTTTGAGGTGCCCCCCCCGCAACACCCATCAGGCAGGAGCGATCAGACCCCCCCAGCACATCATCCCCCTAGTGGGGAAAAAAGGGGGGCGATCTGGTCGCTCTGCCTGCACCCTGATCTACAGCCCACCCAGCACAGATCAGCTAAAACAGCGCTGGTCCTTAAGGGGGGGGGGTAAAGGGTGGGTCCTCAAGTGGTTAAGGGGCTACTTTGCTTTAGTACAAAGATCTACATACCCTGCATCATTACTGTGCAAGTCAAGTCTGTGAAAACCATTAAAGTGTAATTGAAGTGACATGATGAGCTAAGCGTATATGCTCCCTTTCTATTTTCCAGCACAGCAAAAGTTGAAGAAAAACTTGGGCCACTTGTTAATTCAGGTCTGGTTTACTGAACAGTGAATAGAGGCCAAAAAAGCAGTGAAACAGTGAGATAAGGATTCTAATGAGGTTTTACTGCAGTAAAGTTCAAAGGGTCATTACTTTTGTATCTTTTTTTTTTTTCAGCTAAACAAAGATGAGTGTGGATGATCGGACAGGAAGTTGTACCCTGTGTACATGTCCAAACTGCTCCCGATTGATAAAGGGATAGATTTTCTGACAATAACTTTGCAAAATCGATCCCTTTTCCAATTGGAAACAGATTGGACATATCGAAAATAATTGCCTGAATCCCATTGATTGGACAGGAAAATGCATTGTATGTTCCCAGCATAAGCAGCAGCAGTAACATTCTGATGCTCTCTTAAAAATAAAGTTATAAGACAGAAAATAAAAATTTTCCATGCTACTAATGTTTTATTTTCACCCATACTACACATACAATTCATTGGCCTTTATTCAATCAACTTTTTCTAAGTTTTCTCCTAGGTGATATTTTCATACCTTATTAATAAAATGTCTTTTAAGCCACCAGCAACCAAGACAACTTGCCTTCTGGAGCTAACTCAAATTGTCAGCAGCATATGCAGCCTTGGGTGGAGGAGGTGGGTGATGGGAACACCTCCACCACCCATGGCCCCCTGTTTTGTGCCCATTACCCACCTCCACCACCTATGGCTGCATATGCTGCAGACAATTTGAGTTAGCTCCAGAAGGCAAGTTCACTGCTGTACACATGATCGTTGCCATCACCAATAAATAGATGATGCTGAACGGCTGGTACATAAGATGCTTTCTAGAGATGCGGAAAACAACAAGGCCACCTTTAGCCACAACTATACATAGCAATAAAAGGTCATCCTACTTGATGACCCTGGGCTTAAACTCCCCTAGTGACCAGGCTATTTTTTACAATAGAGGGCTGTGCAGCTTGGTCAGGCTTTAATAAAATGTATTTATTTTAAAATACGTTTTTTAAGACGGTTCAATGGTGTATGATAGTTGGTCAATTTTGGCATATATACCCAAGCAAATTTTTCAGAGTTTTCAATAATTTTTCATAATTGGGAAAACATTGAACATACGTGTTGATCATAAAAAATAATTGTAATTCTTAAAATTGAAAAGAAATTTAATAAAATTGATGGTGTGTGGCCACCTTATTTCCCACAATGCAAGAAGGCTCCCGCAGTGTGATGGCAGAACCATGGTTCTGACATCACACTGTGGGAGGAGTTTCAGCACAATATCAGCCATACAGAGCGCCCTGATAATCTGTAATGATCCGCTCAGCTGGCTACACAGGCAGACAGCTGTTTGACCATTCCTTATGTTTGAGAGATGCAGGTCTCTGGAAAAGAGACCTGGCTTCATCTTGCAACTTTCAGAGTTGCTTTGCTGAGGGATTTGCATACATGCAAATTACCCAGCTGTCTCCTTTGAGGGCTGGCGCTATAAAGACCTTCTGCTGACCAGAAGGCTTTGCTGGTCATAACTATTTGTTAACTCACTCCTGGAGTGTCAGCCTTCCTTGTTGGATTGTTATAGTTAGGAGAGTAATTCTGGGGACTGCACTAGGCAGCTTCTCTAGTGCAGTTAGCCTGTTTATCTGTGTTGTCTATGTTGCTTCTCTGCTGTGATTGTCCTGTCGCCAACGGTGGTCGATAGGAAATCGTCCTGTCTTGCTTGGATCACACTAGCCCCTAGCGGTAGCGGCTGTGGATCCTTCCGATCTGTGATCCTGTCCCTGAACCCGGATCGCACTCGCTCTGGCAGTAAGAGCAGTGGATCTCTCCTATCCTGTCCCTGAACTTGGATCACACTCGCTCTGGCGTAAAGAGCAGTGGATCTTGCTAAGCTCTGTTGCTTTACTTGGATCGCACTCGCTCTGGCGGAAAGAGCAGTGGATCCTGCTAAGTTCTGTTGCTTTACTTGGTTCGCACTCGCTCTGGCAGAAAGAGCAGTGGAACTTTCCTATCCTGTTTCCCGTTCATCTGTCTGTCTTGTCTGATACGAACGCTTGCTGTAGGCTCAGTGAGGTAACCGTTAAGCAAGCTCTCGCGTTCTCTGTTTCGTGTTTGTGTGGCGGGGGTTAGTTAGGCGTGCTGGTCTCTGTTGTGCTTAACACGCGGAGACCGCGCTGTAAACGCGTTCGCTGTTGCGAATGAGTGCGGTGTTCGCGTTTAGTTAGCGTTTGTTATTTTCCTTATCTTCTCATTGTATTATTTGCTGTGCCTTTGCTACTCTTGTGCCCTGTCTTGCTTAAGCCTTGTGTCACCTCGGGCAATCGCCTCTCTCGCGATTGCATTCCTACTTTGTTTCTGCTGTTGTGTGCGCACCATCGCGGGTTGGCGACTAGATTGGTGCACATACATACATTCTGTCCCTGTGCTCATTCTCATTCGCAATCGCTTCTCTTGCGATTGCCTTCTCACCTGATCTTCATGGTTGTGTGTTCATCGTCGCAGGGTGGCGACTAGATTGGTGGACACACATACCCTCTGTCACTTTGCTCTCTCTCTTTTAGGGCTATCTTGCCTTGCGTCTCTTCCCTTCATACAATTCCTGTCTGGCGTCTGTGGCAGGGCCGAGGATCTGTTCCTCTGCACTCCACAGCTCCATCTGCCGACAGGAATTTCCCTCTACAGGTACGTTGCACCTTTCGCTGGGTTCTCTCAAATGTTACGCTTGTGGAGGATTTCCGCAGTGTCAGCGCACGTCCTGTGCGCTGACCACGGAGAGAATTCCACAATCGTTACATAATCCCTTTGAGAAAAGGAAAATATTTCTCATGGGAAAGGGGGTATCCGCTACTGATTGGGATGAAGTTCAATTCTTGGTTACGGTTTCTCTTTAACCACTTCAGGATTCTGCGTACGCTTAAGTACGCCCCTGAATCCTGAAGTGGAGGCCGTTCCATGTCAGTTCACGGAGGGTGTCTCCGTGAACACCCTGCGAGCCGCCGATCGCGGCTCGCAGGGTAAATGTAAACACGCGGGGAAGATCTTCCCCGGTGTTTGCATATATACGGCGCTGCTGTGCAGCAGCGCCGTAGAGGAGATCGACGATCCCCGGCCTCTGATTGGCCGGGGATTGCTGGCATCTGATAGGCTAAAGCCTATCCCATCAGGCGCAGGACGGAAATCCGTCCTGCGACGCTCACAGGGGGAGGGAGAGGGAGGGAAGGGGAAGGAGGCCAGGAAGCGCTGCGGAGGGGGGCTTTGAAGAGCCCCCCCCGCAAGCGCAAGCAGCCGGCGGCGATCAGACCCCCCCAGCAGGACATCCCCCTAGTGGGGAAAAAAGGGGGGGAAGTCTGATTGCCCTGGCTGCTATCTGATCGGTGCTGCGGGCTGGAGAGCCCACGCAGCACCGATCAGAAAAATACCCCCCTGGCACAGAAGTGGTTAAGGTTTACTTGTAGGAATAACAATCAATTTTGTATTTAAATTGGTGTGCTTCCATAAATATTAACACATTTATTACAATACAAAAGTGAAGAAGTGAAGGGGATTTTGAATGGCTTATTCACTAGTGATCAATGGAAATGTTCTGTTTGAATTTAGTCCAATTACATTGATTCTGAAGGTTTAATCTTATACTCTCATCTTAGAAAGGGAATTAGGAGGTCATATTTTGGAGAGCAGCAGAACTAATTATTCCATTAGGGGGATCTGCACTGGAGATTTCTATTTAATGAGAGCCTATTCCTTGACTTTATTTTAACCAAAGGTAATGTTTAGGATTAGCAGGCACAGACATGCTACAAGGATCATAATCCAAAGTGTAATGAAAACGTTAAGAGGGGAGGCTGAACTCCTCTTAAAGCCAGTTAAAGTGTACCCAAGGCGATATGTGACATGATGAGATAAACATGTGTATGTACAGTAGAAAGCATATTAATAACCAGCTGTTTTACTCTTATTTTGCTGCCTGAGACAGTTAATTTCTAGGCATGGAAGCGACAGCTTCTACCTTGTCGGTACCTTGTCGGAATATAGTAAGCATCACTGATAAGCAAATTGCAGCCATTACGTTTTCCTGGGAAAATACATTTTCTGAGGGTAGGGAGTGATAAAATACATGAACTATTGACCTTTTTTTAAACTTTGGGACACTTAATAGGCTGCCACTGATTAGAGACAGTAAAACATTCAACCCGCTTTGTAAATGTTTGAATATAAAAGAAAACCCTGGGATACTTAAACAGTCATTTTTAGGAGTAGGAGAATAAATATAATGGTTTATTTCATCAGTTTATTTTCACTTCAGGTCCACTTTTAAAGCAAACTAGAACTGAACAATAATTTATGAGATAATTAATTGTATGTGTAATAGCAATGGAAAATAGAACTATCTTAGAGTCTCGTATTCTCCTTTTTTAACCAAAATAGGAACTTTAATGCAGGCTCTTCCTCCCAATCAGTAGCCAATGTCCTCTTTACCTTTTCTCAAAAACATCATCAGGGACATATGTATGACTGATATTGTGGTGAAACCCCACCCACAGGGTGAAGTCAGGGCCAGGACCCTGACAGTTTCCCATCTGTGAATCTTGTTGCATCAAGGAAATAACAGCTGTTTCCAACTGCCAAGCAAGCAGTATCTTCCTCTGTGCATAGAACGCTTTGTAAACGAATATTCTGCAGAGATCACCTGACAGGACTAAAGATGGCACCACCTGTGATAACTTTCAGAATGAAAATCAAAGGAAAGATTTTACAATGGGCAAGCACTGACTAAATAATTTTTTTACATGAATATTGTAAAAAAACAAAAACAAAAAAACAATTGTATTCATTACATTATTTTTACTACAGTTCCTCTTTATGGAGTTGAATTTAAAGTATAAGCATGAGTCAGGTCATTGTGATATAAAATATGATTAAGCCTCTTGCACACTACATGCAATTCCAATTTACGTTTTTTCGTCTATTTTAACATGCAATTCCGATTTACGACTTTTATTCGTTACTGCATGCTGCGTTTTTCTTTTGATAGCATCCAGGGGAAATTGGAATCACAAATCAGAATCACAAATTGGATTTTCAGTGTGCCGGAGGCCTTCTGATTTGAGATTCTGATTTGCGTTTCCGAATCCAATTTTCCCTGGATGCCATCAAAGTAAGAAGCAAAACGCTGAAAAAACGCAGCATGCAGTACCGAATAAAAATCGGAATCGCATGTAAAATCGTGTCAAAATCGCATGTGCAAGAGGCCTTAACCTGTGATTCTGATTTATGATTTTTATTCGGTATTGCATGCTGCATTTTTTCTGCATTTTTCTATTTGTTTTAATAGCCTCCAGGGAAAAATCGCAAATCGGATTTGCAGTGTGCAGGGGGCCTCAGACCTGCTTAACAAAAGAGAAGGAATTACCTTTTTTTTAACTTTCATGACTATCCTGCTATCAGGAGTGTTTGTTCAGCCACATACAAGTGTTGTGGCTTCTGTGTACTTTTCAGGAGAGCTGCTGTTGTATTCCACTACAATTTGACTGCCTCACTTGCATAGATAAGGCAGCACTGCAGACTATGTAAATCATGCTTTTATGCACCTCAATGGAAGATCAGCCATTTTGGATGTGAATCTTGCTTTCAGGGGCATAAACGGATGACAAAGTAGTGATGCATCATGGGAAACCTTTCTTCTGCCCATAGTGATGAATAATTGAAACTACCTTCAGTTTCAGAAAGTAAACACTATGAGTTCAACAACCTTCTCTTCCAGTCTCCTTCATCAGATTATTAATGGAATGTAAGTTGGTATACAAATAAAATCTCCATATATAGATCTACTTGTCTCTGTATGCTTTCGATAAATTGATTAACTTCATATTTCATCTTCTAATCTATTGACTTCTGTGGGCGTATTCTAAAACACATCCAAAGGTGTAGAAAATGGATTTATCTGAAAGTGAGAAAATCACCTCATATGCAAAGTGCCTGAAGTAATTATGTGCGCAGTACAGATCCCTTGTACCGAGCTTCAGTTCATTTCAGCAATGTTAAGCACATCCTCCTCCAGCAACAGTGTCGCCACAGGAGTACAGCATAATAATATCTTTCTGGATGCTGTTAGAAACCAGAACTGTGTCTTTCTAGCTGACAGAACTCATTTAAAGGGACTCCGAGCTCACCCAAAAAAGGAAAGTTGTACTCACACCAGGGGCTTTCTCCAGCCCAGTGCTGGTCGGGAGGTCCCACGCCGGCGTCCTGGCTCCTCTCCTTCTCCCCGCTCCGGAATGGCTGACAGGCCGCAGCCCGGGCGACACTCCGCAGAGTGTCGGGCTGCTCCTTCCGCGTATGACGCGGCTGACGTCACACGCCGGCCGCCTCGCGTCATCACGGAGGCCGGCGTGAAAGTACTACGCATGCGCGCTTTAATCGCGCATGCGCAGTACTTTCACGCCGGCCGCCGTGATGACGCGAGGCGGCCGGCGTGTGACATCAGCCGTGTCATACGCGGAAGGAGCAGCCCGACACTCTGCGGAGTGTCGCCCGGGCTGCGGCCTGTCAGCCATTCCGGAGCGGGGAGAAGGAGAGGAGCCAGGACGCCGGCGTGGGACCTCCCGACCAGCACTGGGCTGGAGAAAGCCCCTGGTGAGTACAACTTTCTTTTTTTGGGTGAGCTCGGAGTCCCTTTAATAAAAATGATTGTCTTGCAAGATTATTATACCCACTTCAAACACTACCCAGCATGGTGGCATAGTGGTTAGCGATCTCGCCTTGCAGCGCTGGGTCCTCGGTTCAAATCCCAGCCAGGTCAACATCTGCAAGGAGTTTGTATGTTCTCCCTGTGTCTGCGTGGGTTTCCACCAGGCATTCTGTTTTCCTCCCACATCCCAAAAACATACAGATAAGTTAATTGGCTCCCCCTAAATTGACCCTAGACTACAATACATACACTACACGATACATACATAGACATAGGATTAGATTGTGAGCTGCTCTGAGGGACAGTTAGGAACAGTGACTAAAATATATACTATGTACAGCGCTGCGTAAGATGTCAGCTTATATAAATACTAAATAATAATAATAATCCTGATCAAACATAAGTATATCACATTTTTAGAGGCTGCCTTTGTAAAGGCTCATACACACGTCCAACTTAATGCACAACCAACTGCACAACATGACCAACCACACAACAAGTTGTTTACCTGACAAGTACTTACACACACGCAAACCAACTAAACAACCAACTCACTTAAAGGAATTATTAGGCAAATATTAAAAAAAAAAAAGCTTTACTCACCTGGGGCTTTCTCCAGCCCCTAGCAGCTGACTGTCCCACTGTCAGAACTACTGCACCTGTGCAGTAAGCCGCATGCAATGTGGGCTTGATTGACAGCGGCGGTTCACGCATGCGCAGTGCGGATGACCTCGGGGTTGGCTTCCGCACCGAGCACGAAGACCGGCGGCGGGGAGCGGAGGTGACAGCATGGGACAGTCGGCTGCTTGGGGCTGGAGAAAGCCCCAGGTGAGTAAAGCTTTTTTTTAAATATATTTGCCTGATAACTCCTTTAAAGAAAATCTGTATTAAGAAAAAAATGCCTGTGGTGGGTACTCACCTCGGGAGGGGGAAGCCTCTGGATCCTATCGAGGCTTCCCCCATCCTCCTCTGTCCCACGGCGGCAGCAATACAGCTCCCATGAATAGCGGGGATGTAAATATTTACCTTCCCGGCTCCAGCGCAGGCGCAGTAGCGGCTCTCAGCTCAGAAATAGCGGATTCCAGTTGGGTCCGCTCTACTGTGCAGGCACATGTCCCTTGCACCTGTGCAGTACAGCCGGCCCAACTGGGATCGGCTATTACTGTCTA
This sequence comes from Hyperolius riggenbachi, assembly GCF_040937935.1. Classification (NCBI taxonomy): domain Eukaryota; kingdom Metazoa; phylum Chordata; class Amphibia; order Anura; family Hyperoliidae; genus Hyperolius; species Hyperolius riggenbachi. The sequence goes on from NC_090649.1 coordinate 280,005,036, forward strand.
TTTCCGAGCAGAGAGCCGCAACAGCACCACCCACTGGAGCCGGGAAGGTAAATATTGCACAGCCTGACAAATTGTTGGCTGTGCCTTCCGAGGGGCAGACAGAGACCACTGTGGGACGGAGGAGGACAGAGGAAGTCCCGATAGGATCCAGAGACTTCCCCCTCCCGGGTAGAGTACCCTGCAGGGCCTTTTCTTTATTCAGAGTCTCTTTAAACACTAAAGCTGGCCACTAACGGTCCAATTTCTAGCGAAAAATCGTTCGAGCGATCAGAAATTCTGATCGGATTGGTTGTAAATAATCTGCATTGGTGGACACAATCGGTTATGAACGAGTGAAAAAAATGTCGCCCGAATGAATTTTCGTCGAACGAAAATTTAGATTTTCTTGGTGGTCGTGATAGATAGGAAGCAATGATTGGTTAGTTGTTGGTGTAGTGAACGTTCTTTCGTCCGATCAGAATTTCTGATCGCTCGAACGATTTTTCGCTAGAAATTGGACTCTTAGTGGCCAGCTTAAGCGTGCAAGCTAAACAACAAACTGCACAACATGTCCGCATTCAAAAACAATAAAGTTGTTCAAAAGACCTGTACACACAGTCCAACTAGCATGATAGTTGGTCAGATTGATCCACTGGTTGGATCTGGCAAACAACCTCCTGTTATCAGTTATATATATATATATATATATATATATATATATATATATATATATATATATATATATATATATATATATATATATATATATATATATATATATATATATATATATATATGAATGATCTTCTCAAAAAATTAGCATATTGTGATTAAGTTCATTATTTTCTGTAATGTACTGATAAACATTAGACTTTCATATATTTTAGGTTCAAATACACACAACTGAAGTAGTTCAAGCCTTTTATTGTTTTAATATTGATGATTTTGGCATACAGCTCATGAAAACCCAAATTTCCTATCTCAAAAAATTAGCATATTTCATCCGACCAATGAAAGAAAAGTGTTTTTAAAACAAAAAAAGTCAACCTTCAAATAATTATGTTCAGTTATGCACTCAATACTTGGTCGGGAATCCTTTTGCAGAAATTACTGCTTCAATGCGGCGTGGCATGGAGGCAATCAGCCTGTGGCACTGCTCAGGTGTTATGGAGGCCCAGGATGCTTCGATAATGGCCTTAAGCTCATCCAGAGTGTTGGGTCTTGCGTCTCTCAACTTTCTCTTCACAATATCCCACAAATTCTCTATTGAGTTCAGGTCAGGAGAGTTGGCAGACCAATTGAGCACAGTAATACCATGGTCAGTAAACCATTTACCAGTTGTTGTGGCACTGTGAGCAGGTGCCAGGTCGTGCTGAAAAATGAAATCTTCATCTCCATAAAGCTTTTCAGTAGATGGAAGCATGAAGTGCTCCAAAATCTCCTGATAGCTAGCTGCATTGACCCTTCCCTTGATAAAACACATTGGACCAACACCAGCAGCTGACATGGCACCCCAGACCATCACTAACTGTGGGTACTTGACACTGGACCTCAGGCATTTTAGCATTTCCCTCTCACCAGTCTTCTTCCAGACTCTGGCACCTTGATTTACGAATGACATGCAAAAAGTTGCTTTCATCCGAAAAAAAAGTACTTTGGACCACTGAGCAACAGTCCAGTGCTGCTTCTCTGTAGCCCAGATCAGGCGCTTCTGCCGCTGTTTCTGGTTCAAAAGTGGGTACATGCTTTCATCTGCTGAAAAGCTTTATGGAGATGAAGATTTCATTTTTCAACACGACCTGGCACCTGCTCACAGTGCCAAAACCACTGGTAAATGGTTTACTGACCATGGTATTACTGTGCTCAATTGGCCTGCCAACTCTCCTGACCTGAACCCCATAGAGAATCTGTGGGATATTGTGAAGAGAAAGTTGAGACGCAAGACCCAACACTCTGGATGAGCTTAAGGCCGCTATCGAAGCATCCTGGGCCTCCTTAACACCTGAGCATTGCCACAGGCTGATTGCCTCCAAGCCACGCCGCATTGAAGCAGTCATTTCTGCAAAAGGATTCCCGACCAAGTATTGAGTGCATAACTGAACATAATTATTTGAAGGTTGACTTTTTTTGTTTTAAAAACACTTTTCTTTTATTGGTCGGATGAAATATGCTAATTTTTTGAGATAGGAAATTTGGGTTTTTATGAGCTGTATGCCAAAATCATCAATATTAAAACACCAGGATTTTATTTATAGATTTCAGCTCTGCATTTAATACCATAATTCCATCACTGCTGCACAGCAAGCTCTCCCAGCTACACATACCTGAATCCCTCTGCAAATGGATAACCGACTTCTTAACCGACAGAAGACAGCGTGTTAGACTTGGTAAACTCACATCAAGCTCTCTGACAGTCAGTACTGGTGCACCCCAGGGCTGTGTGCTTTCCCCACTGCTGTACTCACTTTACACCAATGACTGCATCTCCACAGATCCATCTGTTAAGGTTCTGAAGTTTGCAGACGACACAACAGTTGTTGGTCTCATTCAAAACAGGGATGAGTCTGCATACAGGCATGTGGTGGGACAGCTTTCCTCCTGGTGCAGCAGCAACAACTTGGAACTAAATGCTCTCAAAACCATGGAGATGATAATAGACTTTAGGAGATCTCCCCCCCAGCACCTCCCCTTAACCATAAATGGATCCACAATAACCCAAGTAGAGTCATTCAAGTTTCTTGGGTCCACGATCTCAAACGACTTAAAATGGGACAACAACACCGCCACTATTGTCAAGAAAGCACAACAGAGAATGTACCATCTGCGGCAGCTGAAAAAGTTTGGCCTACCTCAAAATCTAATGGTGCAGTTCTACACTGCAATCATCGAATCCACCATAACATCATCCATGACTGTATGGTTCAGCTCCTGCTCAGCATTAGAAAAGGGGAGGCTGCAGCGCATCATCCGATCAGCGGAAAGGATAATTGGCTGTAGCTTACCTTCCCTGCAGGATCTTTACACTAGCAGGTGCAGAAAGAGAGCATCCAAAATTGCCTCTGACCCCTCTCACCCAGCTCACTCCATCTTCCAGCGCATGCCTTCAGGAGTAAGATTCCGGTCAATCGCTACCAAAACCTCTAGACACAGGAACAGTTTTTTTCCTCAAGCGGTAGCCATACTTAATGCTGAACCACGTTAGAGCTGCTAGGACTGAGAGTAATCAGCACAGAACTAAACATGAACAATTCTCACATTGCTTACTGCCACTATACTTATAATGTCCTTAACTTGTAATATTCACACTGTCTGTCCTTGTATTGTTTTTGTTTGTGTTTGTTAAGCAACTGCCAAGACAAATTCCTTGTAGGTGCAAACTTACTTGGCGAAAATAAATTGATTCTGATTCTGATTCTGAAAAGGCTTGAACTACTTCAGTTGTGTGTATTTGAATCTAAAATATATGAAAGTCTAATGTGTATCAGTACATTACAGAAAATAATGAACTTTATCACAATATGCAAATTTTTTGAGAAGATCCTATATATACACTAGTGGACCTAAGCCCGTTTAAAAACGGGCTAGGTCTGTCACTGCGCATGCGCCCGCCACGCACGCACGATGCGTCCGTCCACCCGCGAGCGTCGGCCGCCCCTTCGCCGGTCATTGCTCGCCGCACATCACTCTCCCTCAATGTCTCTGCGTCCCTGCACATGTGCAGAGCGCATGTGGGACACACACAGGGACACAGGACGCAGAGACAGTAGGGTTTTATTATAGAGGATATATATATATATATATATATATATATATATATATATATATATATATATATATATATATATATATATATACATATACTCTGCAAATGTATGTGTTCATCTGCCTGACCTCATATTAAATGCTGTCTATTAGCCTCTGAGTGTGCATGATAGTATCTGATGAAAAGACGTGGGGGGTGGTTTTGGTGCTCCCGGGCAGTGGATGCTTTGTGGGGGTGTCTGCGCTGCCCTTCATTTCTTGGGGGTACAAGGAGGCCTACACACGGCACCCCTGTTGAGATGCAAAAATGTGCGTGGGCCAACTCCTGCAGGAAGATTAGGTGGACAGGTTAGATCCTGCATATTCTGGTGGGCGAATGCAATTTGCATACGCTTTGCCATTTTAATTAGTCAGATGACTTGAGGCAGCCAGTATTTAGTCAGGAGGTGACTGGTCTGAGCACACATCCCTTTTTTTCTTCTGTGTAGCATACAATTGTGTTTCTTCCTTCACGGGGTGTTGTTTGGGGGGGGGGGGGGTGCGGATGGGCTTGCCCAGCGGTGGCAGCGCCTGGGGGGCTTGTCTGCGCCCCGCCCCCCCCTCCTCACCTCACTATTGGTGTGTTTGCTCCCAAACCATGCAAATGGCACTACAGGTAAGTAAATTCGCAAAGGTAGGGAAGTTATCCTTTGGGGGGGACAGCATGGGTGGTCCCCCCTGGGCACAGGCCATGTCTGGGGGGGGGGGGTGCTAGCCATGCTCTCTCACTCCCCCCTCCCATGGGGGGTGATTGCGGTGCTCCCGGGCAGTGGATGCCTTGTGGAGGTGTCTGCGCTGCCCTTCATTTTTTGGGGGTACAAGGAGGCCTACACACGGCACCCCTGTTGAGATGCAAAAATTTGCGTGGGCCAACTCCTGCAGGAAGATTAGGTGGATAGGTTAGATCCTGCATATTCTGGTGGGCGAATGCATTTTGCATACGCTTTGCCATTTTAATTAGTCAGATGACTTGAACTTGAGGCAGCCAGTATTTAGTCAGGAGTTGACTGGTCTGAGCACACATCCCTTTTTTTCTTCTGTGTAGCATATATATATATATATATATATATATATATATATATATATATATATATATATATATATATATATATATATATATATATATATACATATATGATATACTCTGAAAATGTATGTGTTCATCTGCCTGACCTCATATTAAATGCTGTCTATTAGCCTCTGAGTGTGCATGATAGCATCTGATGAAAAGATGTATCTTTATTTCTTTAATGTGAAGTGCCGATCTTTGATATGCTCACGGATGGTGTATGACATGACATATTTTATCTGAGCAGCAACTCTGATATAATTCACAGGAACTATCACTATCCTACTACTGGCATCAGAATTTGGCTATTTCTGGGATTTCTTTCTCATCAGCTTACTTACTAACAAAAAAAATAATGATTTAGGCTTAGTTCACACTGTAAATGTTCTGTTTTACTGACCTCTGAAAACACCAGCATGTCAACCTATAGACTCATACACATGTCCCTCGCTGTCTACCTGGGCTGCTCCTGTCCCCCGCTGGACAGCCCGGGACTCTCTGACCAAGCTGTGCTTTGCTGCGCATGCGGGGCCGCTCCAAGAGTTTGCGCTCCTGTTGCCGAGACCAATCTGTGCCTGCGTAGTACTGCTGTTCAGGTGCAGAATGTTCACAGCTATGGGAGCGTGACGGGGTGTGCATGAGCGGGCAGGCTGCGCATGCGCAATGAAGCACAACTCGGCCAGAGTTCCATGGCTTTCCAGCGGAGACAGGAGTGGTCCAGGAAGACGGCGAGGGACCGAGCAGCCTCAAGGGCTGGAGTAAGCCCCAGGTAATTATAAAACCTGAGACGTCTTTTGTCCTCAAGTTCTCTTTAAAGTGAAGCTTAACTGAAAAGAACAAGAGTTTCACTTACCTGGGGCTTCGACCAGCCCCCTGCAGTCGTCCTGTGCCCGCAGCGTGCTGAACCAATCTTCCGTACCCCCGTCGCAGCTTAGTTTAGTTTCGGCCGACTGATTAGTCAGCGGTCCACTGCGCCACGCACATCCTCGTATACATTCACGTCGGTGGACACGTCCTGCACATGCAGAGTAGAAACGAAACTAGGCCACAGCGGGGGAACGGAGGATCGGCTTAGCGCGCCGTGTACTCTGTAAACCATAGTGAAGTATATGAAAAAGTCTTTGTTAATTTATATATTATCACAAAAAGCATTAATATTGTTTTCTTACATTTCAAGAAACTGATTACTTGAACAGTTGTTGTTGTTTTTTTTTTTTACAATAATACAATTATATAAAAAAATACAATTAAATCCTAGATATACTTGCAAATTTCAATTATAATGAAGCAACACTGTACTGCAGAGCTACTAACAGGGTGTCAGTGAAGTAATTCATTGCTTTTATTTATATACTCAATTTATTCAGTAATAAGAAATCAAAAGCAAATAATGATGTTTACTGTTGATTACTGCAAAAATGTCATATTTGAAAGTAAATATGCATTTTTTTTGCTTGAATGCAAAGTTGGGAATGAAGGTGATTGTGTATGAAGGGAAGACTAGGTAAATCACGTCCCAAGCTAATTTCCTGGCCATTTATGTCGCTGTCCGATCATAAAGCACTCATCATCTTTAAGGATGTGTGTCAGTATTGATTCCTTCATATCTGTCACTAAAGATTCCTTTACACGCATATATTACATTCCCATTCTTGACATGACCACTTCAATACTATGTCCGATATATAATTTCATGCTTGATAACCACACCAATCAAACACTTGCAGCTGGAAATCTATGTATCTGAGCTCTGGAGCTTTTATAGCAAATGCTGTAATATGTCAATTGCTGCAGTGTGGTAAATTTACTGCACCCAACCGCAGCCTAATGAAAGTCTGCAAGTTCACACTCCCCACGTTGCAGTATGCTATGCAGGAAGTGCCTTATCCAGTGGCGTAGCTAAGGAGCTGTGGGCCCCGATGCAAGTTTTACATGGGGCCCCGATGCAAGTTTTACATGGGGCCCCCCAAGCACTCTATATATAATAACAACTGATATGGCGCCCCAAGATCAGCCAATGGCCAACTACATTGTCAGAGGTGCAAGAAAGGGATGGGGAGCAGTTTGTTAATGATTACAAATATTCAAAGTATCTATAGAAGTGATTATTATGAGCACAGGACCAATAGGGAGCTAATACTGTAGTTGAGGGAGGGCCCTTCGGGGCCCCTCTGGCCCAAGACCTGTTTTTCAATCTGCAGTGTGAAGACGGCCTAAAATGGCTAGAGCTGTTAACTGGCCTAGGGCCCCATTTGGCAAATAAGTCTGTCTCAATGTGCAATACAGCACCCTAAACAAAAGCATAGAGGAGAGGAAAGTGGCTAGCAGACACCAGCAGCACTGCTTATCAAGAGCAGAAACAATATCAGCACTGTGTCCTGGGCAACTTCTAGAGACAACATTGTTACCTGCGCAAGCACAAAAGGGCTACATTCAGCACCTGTCATCTCATGCTTGTGGTTACCAATAAGTATTTCATCATTTAATTCAAATAATCAATTATAATTCAAACTAAATGGCCGGATCCAGGGACTGTCCTCTCTTGTCTGTGGGTACTGTTAAGCATCTCATAATTGCATTCAACACATCAATTATTCTTCAAAGTAGGCAAATAAACCCACATAAATGAAATTGGTCTGTGACATTGTTTTGAGATTTGCATAAACATTTTACTTTTATTTGGAATACTCTGTAACTGGCTGATTTGAAACAAAAATCTTGTTAGTAAATGTGGACATGTTCAGGAGAATGCAATTAAGAAGCTGCACAAGTATATTTAAATATTAATGAAGCTTCCTTATGCACTTTGTCCTCTGAGGCAGATGGAAGGACTATTGCTTGCTTTATATTGCAAGTTTAATATCGTTTTTTTTTTCTTCATGTACACAGAGGCTTTAAAGACAATGCAGATCTCACAATGGATATAATTCTTTTTACAGATGTCCCAAAGTTCTTTCTTTACTGAGATCAAATGATTCTGGGGAATAAAATTACAACTATGGCAAAATATGTGGCAAAGTTCTTCAAACAAAAAGCAAGTTACCGTATATGTGTCTGTGTTTGTGTGCCTGTGTGTGTATCTGTGTGTGTGGATGTGTATCTGTGCATGTGTGAGTGTGTAGGGATGTGTTTCTGTGCATGTGTGTGTCTGTGACTGTATCTGTGTGTTTGGATAAGTCTGTGTGTGTGCGTGTGTGTGTGTATGTGTGTATGTGTGTGTGTGTGTGTGTGTGTGTGTCTTGTGTGTGTGTGTGTGTGTGTGTGTGTCTTGTGTGTGTGTGTCTTGTGTGTGTGTGTGTGTGGGTGCCTGTGACTGTGAGAGTGTATCTGTGCGTGTGTCTAGACTGTGCATGTGTGTGTCTGTGAGTGTATCTGTGTGTGTGGATGTGTGTGCTAGTGTGAGGCTTGCGGGATAATCTCCAAAGTCAGCGTGCAACGCGCACGCTGATGCAGAGGAGATCGCGCACAAGCGCTCTACGAGAAACAGGGATTTCCCCAAATATAGTGGAGAAGCGGAAACAGACACAAGAGGGAGTTGTGGAGCATAGAGCAACCGTGCCTCTGTGCGACCCACAAATCCCAATGGACAATGGCTGTGCGGTGCAAACACGGCGCAGCACGTAACCTGCGCAACTCAGAAAAGAGTAAGGACAGACTGGGTGAATGTCCGCCAAACTAGTCGCCACCCAGCGACGGCAGACAATCAAGAGCAGGACAGATAGAACGAGAGAGCTAATCACAAGAACCGCGATAGCAGACAGATAAACAGCACAGGGCGAAACAGCAGGAAAGGAATAAAGGAACACACAGTAAAATAAACAACGTAAGGAAAATAACAAACGCTAGCTAAACGCGAACTTATTTGCAATAGAGATCGCGTTTTAGACACGATTAACGCGCGTTAGTCGCCCAGTGACAAGCGTGCCACCCTAACTAGTAACAAGTAATACAAAGGAACACAAACAGACAGAGACAGACAGAATGAACGCTTGCGATAGCAAGCGATCAACACAGACAAACAGATAATGTAAATGCTTGCTAATAGGTTGCCTTACACCAGGCAACAGCAGGCGTTAACACAGGACTAGACAGACAGATGAGTGCAGCCAGTAGCCACCACGGCTATGGTCTACACTCCAGGAACACAGGCAAGGAGGATCCACTGCCGCTACCGCTAGAGCGAATGCGATCCACAAGGAACAGACTGGAGGACCCACCGTCAGCCACCGCTGGAGACAGTGCGATCGCAAGGTACAAGACAAGACAAGGCACGTAATGAGACTGATCAGGAGCTGCAGGCAGACTGACAGAACTAGGGCTTAGATCCATGGGCAACAAAATACAACGTGCAGAAATAGAATTACAACTGAGCAGAACAGCGTGATCGCAGAAACATCGCGGCCAGCAGGATAAGCCTCAAACATGATCATGACAAGACATGATCCTGACAGTTAGTTAGTGTATCTGTGCTTGTTGGATGTGTGTCAGTGCATGTGTGTGTCTCTGCTAGAGATGGCTCGAACCTTCGATTTTCGGTACACGATCCGGGTTCGCGAACTTCTGCGAAAGGTTCGGTTCGCGCGAACTTTCGCGAACCGCAATAGACTTCAATGGGGATGCAAACTTTGAAAACTAGAAACACTTATGCTGGCCACAAAATTGATGGCAAACACTAGCCGAGAAGGGTACCAGGGAAATATATATCAAACAATAGGTCCGTGTGGACAAGCCCTATAAGTACATGGTCATGCAAGAATATCGCTTGCTCAAATTTAAATTCTAAAATAGATTGATGTGAAATCACATAGTTGTGTGATTCCTCTGATGAGGTTTCTGATATAAATGTGCAGTGAGAGCTGATAGATATGGAGGTCCTTGCTGATCTCCCACACTTCTGGCTCAGCCTATCAAAGTGTGGTGTAGCTATTCCATACAGAGTAAACAATCAGTCCCCACTGACACTGAAAAATGCACTCCAACAAAACTCCTTATCATGAAGGGGATCAATGGCCCAGATATAGAGTTGTCAGTGAGTGACAGTGCATACATTCAGAGTAACAGATAGGAGGTATATACAGAGTGGATCGTGCTCTATAATACAAGTGCTGTAATATGACTCTCTGACATGTTTCACCTCACGGCTTTTTCAAAAAGATGCTATACATATTTACAGTAAAAAGTGTGGTAACATATATACACAGTGCACCCCCCACCAGCAGTATAACCCCCAGCAAATGCCCCAGTCAGAGCTGCGAGGCCGCGTTCGGCGCAGGATTAAATACTGTGGAGATATGAAGGACACGCCCCTAAGGGCGTGGATGTACGATATCCGTATACCTGTTCCGGGGTAGATGCGGAATGTAGTGCATATTTGGCTATGCCATACGAGTGTCCCGATATCTGTATGGACCCATAGCGTTGGAGCAGCAAGTGACGCGAGACCGGCATCGCTAGCAATGGCGTCACTTCCGATGGCGTCATTTCCGGATTTCGCGTTCAGCTGCTTCCTAGTCTCGAGCGTTGGTATGGTAACCATACGCTCATTGTCCTATGCGGGTCAGCGAGTTTGTTGTATGGGTTGGCATGGTAACGGCGGCCATTTTAGATGTATGTTTACATCTTTATGTAAGGCGCCCATGCACAGCGTATTCTCGTAAGTATGAACAGTGATTATACGATAAAGCAGCAATGCCATATATTTGCAAAAGGAAGGGGGTTAAAGGAGGGAAAAAGCTATCAGCCCTCCATAACTTAATTGGAACGCGTTATATATTCTTGATTGCACATAATGGTTTTTGCCACCTCTCTGGACCAGTGCAAATACATTTGTGAGCCGCCACATTAGAGCGATTATACCCATGATGGAATGCATAGAGGAGTGGATGTACTGGGGAAGCACTGTGAGGACACAATAGGAACAAGGGGTACATACTATCTCACCCGTATGGAGACATATCAACTGGCCCTCCCAGATGAGAGAGGCATAACCGGATCATGTACACTGAGACTGCTTATAAATAGATAATGTATATACCAGTGTAGCAAGTCTAACAATGTCTAAACTCATCATAGATCCCCAGGGGAGTCCTCTCAGGGGTGATGTATATACAGGGATACATCTGCATATTTACATCTATCCCTCACCAGATACATTCTTAATCATGTTTTCATAAAAAACAGGCTAGGTTGAAGTCCTCATTAAGACCGTGAGGTGCAACTGTATTTAAACGAAAAATCCATTGGGACTCGACTTGAGTTAATTTTTTATCCAAATTACCTCCTCTAGTATGCTTTCTCCATTGTTGTATACCCCAGAAAGATATGTCAAACCTGGACTGTGGGTGTACCTGGTTCATATGCCTAGCTATAGGGGTATCATTTTTATGCTTGATATCTCCAATATGTTCAAGCACTCGCTCTTTCAGGGCTCGTGTTGTCTTACCCACATACCAAAGATTACACTTACATCTAGCTCCATACACAACAGATTTAGTGTTGCAGGTGATGAATGAGAGAATCTTGTAGGATCGACCATTTTGTGGGCATATAAATTGCTTGGTCGTAGGCATATATTTACAGGCCTTACACCTTCCACAATGGAAGGATCCATTTGGTTTAGATGGTAGCCAGGTTGGAGTCTGAGATGGATTATTGGAGAAAGTACTATGAACAAGGAGGTCCCTCAAGTTGGCTGCTCTCCTATACGTCACCAATGGATTGGGGGGCAAGAGTTTAGACAGATCCTTATCTTTCTGTAGTATTGGCCAATAATGCTTAATGATTTCAAAAACTGCATGTGATTGCACTGTGTACGTGCCCACCAGGCGGGGAGCAGATCGAGTTTGACAGACTGAATCAGTGAATTTATTTGTATTTAGCCCACCTCTCCTTCTGGGGTTCTCTTTTAATGTATCTACACGGGGGGTGTTTTTTGCTCGAATGTAGGCTCTATCAATCACTCCCTGAGGGAAGCCTCTCTGTAGAAATCTATTGTTTAGAGTAACACACTCTTTTTCAAAGCTCTGTTCATTTGAGCAATTCCTCCGTGCTCTGAGAAACTGTCCAGTAGGTATACTTTTACGTAAGGATAATGGGTGGGAGCTCTCCCATTTGAGCAGGGAATTAGTGGAGGTCGGTTTACGGAAAATATCAGTTTCCAATTTACCAGAATCACTGATCGTAATCGTCAAGTCAAGAGAATTAATCTGTTTGTCATTTACTTCAGATGTAAATCTCATGCCTATTTCATTCCTATTAAGTAATAGCATAAAATCATCAAACAGTTCTCTAGGGCCTTCCCAAAGGATAATGATGTCATCAATAAAACGCCCCCAAAAAGTGATGTGGGAGGTGTAAAATTCCATGTCTTCAGAGAATACAATCGTGTCTTCCCACCAGCCCAGGAAGAGGTTGGCATAAGATGGGGCACAAGCCGTCCCCATCGCACTTCCCCTAAGCTGGTGGTACACCTTACACCCAGAAACATGTCAGAGAGTCATATTACAGCACTTGTATTATAGAGCACGATCCACTCTGTATATACCTCCTATCTGTTACTCTGAATGTATGCACTGTCACTCACTGACAACTCTATATCTGGGCCATTGATCCCCTTCATGATAAGGAGTTTTGTTGGAGTGCATTTTTCAGTGTCAGTGGGGACTGATTGTTTACTCTGTATGGAATAGCTACACCACACTTTGATAGGCTGAGCCAGAAGTGTGGGGGATCAGCAAGGACCTCCATATCTATCAGCTCTCACTGCACATTTATATCAGAAACCTCATCAGAGGAATCACACAACTATGTGATTTCACATCAATCTATTTAAGAATTTAAATTTGAGCAAGCGATATTCTTGCATGACCATGTACTTATAGGGCTTGTCCGCACGGACCTATTGTTTGACACAAAATTGATGGAAAAGATGTTTTAAGGGGTCTAATACCTGGAGGGGGGCATGGCGGAGTGGGATAGACGCCAAAAGTCCCGGGGAAAAATCTGGATTTGAAGCAAAGCAGCGTTTTAAGTGCAGAAATCACATTGAATGCTAAATTGCAGGCCTAAAGTGCTTTAAAACATCTTGCATGTGTATACATCAATCAGGGAGTGTAATTAGAGTACTGCTTCACACTGACACACCAAACGCACTGTGTAACGCACCGCAAACAGCTGTTTGCGCAGTGACGGCCCTGCTGGACTGGTGCGCACCATGGCGAGAGTGCAGGCCGTGGCAGTTTTCAAGCCCATATGGTCGCCAGGCTGTGGTAGCTCAATGATAGAACAACAGTGACTGTCCAGCTGATCAAATTTGGTCTGTCCACAATGAAGCAACGACCTTATTATCTTGTATGTAGGTAGGCATAGGTAGGTGCCCCAGTATAGGTAGGTAGGCATAGGTAAGTGTCCCAGTATAGGTAGATAGGCATAGGTAGGTGCCCCAGTAGTTAGCTAGGTATAGGTAGGAGTCCCAGTATAGGTAGGTAGGCATAGGTAGGTGCCCCAGTAGTTAGCTAGGCATAAGTAGGAGTCCCAGTATAGGTAGGTAGGCATAGGTAAGTTCCCCAGTAGTTAGCTAGGCATAGGTAGGAGTCCCAGTATAGGTAGGTAGGCATAGGTAGGTGCCCTAGTATAGGTAGGTAGGTAGGCATAGGTAGGTGTCCCCGTATAGGTAAGAAGGTGCCCCAGTAGTTAGGTAGGCATAGGTAGGTGTCCCAGTATAGATAGTTAGGCAGGGCCTGGCTGGCACAGTAATAGCAATTACCAAGGTCCAGCTGCAACAGATAGGGCTGTATAATGCAGTGTCAGTGGGCAACACAAAAAAAAAAACACATCAGGAGAACATTAGCTCTGAAAAGAGCTGTTGAGGGGTGGTATTTTAGCAATAACAATCAGCCAGGAGCAAGCTAACAAGCCTACAAGAGCCTATCTAATCTTTCCCTATGAGAGTCTGCCAGCAGCTGTCCCGTCACTACTTACTGCAGGTACACGAGTGAGTGTAATAGCCAGCGCTACCTGCCTTTTATAAGAGGGGGAGTGGCTCCAGGAGTTAGTGTAACCTAATTGGCTACAATGTGCCTGCTGACTGTGATGTAGAGGGTCAAAGTTGACCCTAATGGCGCACTATGGGGGCGAACCAAACTTCCGCAAAAGTTCGCCTTCACTGGCGAACGCGAACCACCGAAAGTTCGCCTGACACCGTTCGCCGGCGAAACGTTCGGGCCATCTCTAGTCTCTGCGTTTGTGTGTGTCTGTGGTTGTTTGTGTGTATGGTTGTGTGTGTTTCATTTTGTCACTTTCACGGCTCATTTCAGTTGGTTCCCATGCTACACAGGGCTGTGAGCTGAGTGGCTAAAGTGAATACAATTTTGCGTTAATTTAATCATCCTAACTGCTAAAGTTGTATTGTGTAAATGCATTTTGACTCCTCTTACATCCTATAAGAGTAGATGCAAAAATTATCCTTTATGCCCAGTTATATGTACAAGGAGTTCTAAGTTCAGTTCAGAGTTGTGATCTAATTATGTTTTATATATATTTTCATTGTTTAAATAATATATTCTTGCTGAGTTGAAGCTCATTACCAGGCATGGATCTAAAGACGTTAATAATTTAGTAATCATAGTACTGAAATGTTATGAGAGAAATGCAGCTAAACATTGTACATTTTTGAGCATTCATCTGGGTTAGGGAAGTTAGTTTCAGGTTCAATAGGTGGGATACTTCTGCTTGGATAGCATCATCCTGTTATACAGTCTGCAAGGGGGAAAACTCACAATGCGTCTCTATGAATGAATTGCAGCCTGTAGCAATGATTGTCAGTGGTGCAAGATGTGGCCAGTGTCTGGGCTCCTGATCAGTTACGTTAAAAGTGATTTTGTTGCCGTTCGGTAATAAATAAGCTCATATACAGATTGAAGGCAAGCACTGCGACTGAATGAGGACATACTTTACCTGAAGTGAGGCTTGAATCCAAAAATGCTACTGTAACTTGCAGGTCACACTGCAGCTATAAGCCCTGTAAAAAGCTGCCAACCTACATGTCAAATCAAATCTCAGTAAGTGTCTGTACAGATTATCAGAGAATCTCTGTGAAGTGTGGTCCGGTGTTAGTCGAGGAGCAGAAATACAGACATCAAACCAAGAAGCGTTGATTCCGGTGATACCGGTAATGGCTAACTTACATGGTTTATTGCAAGCTTTCGAAACGTTACGTTTCTTCTTCAGGCATTATACAGAACTGGATCAGAACCGTATAACACCAAATGTCAGTGAATCTCTGGAATCTGTACAGAACTAAATCTCAGAGAAACTCTATAAAACACCAAATGTCAGTGAATCTCTGTACAGTACAAAATCTCAGAGAACCTCTTTATAACCCCAAATATCAGTGAATCTCTGTACAGTACCAATCTCAGTGAATCTCTACACAGTTTAAAAGCTCAGAGAACCTCAGTACAACACCAAATATCAGTGAATTTCTGTACAGTATCAAATTTCAGTGAATCTCTGTATAGTACTAAATCTCAGAGAATCTCCATATAACTCCAAATGTCAATACATTTCTGTAAAGAACAAAATCTCAGAGAATCTCTGTATAACACCAAATTTCACGAATCTCTGGAATCTGTACAGTAGTAAATCTCAGAGCATTGGGCGTTTCTAAGTGCAGGTGAGGAGTGCAAAGCCCTGGGCGTTGTGTGTGTGTGTGTGTGTGTGTGGGGGGGGGGGTGCTTCCAGTATAGGGGACCCATACTGGAAGCACCTATGGCTGACTAACCTATACTGGGGGCACCTATGGCTGACTAACCTATGCTGGGGGCACCTATGGCTGATTAACCTATACTGGGGGCGCCTATGGCTGACTAACCTATACTGGGGGCACCTATGGCTGACTAGCCTATACTGGGGACACCTATGGCTGACTAACCTATGCTTGGGGCACCTATGGCTGACTAACCTATACTGGGGGCACCTATGGCTGATTAACCTATACTGGGGGCGCCTATGGCTGACTAACCTATACTGGGGGCACCTATGGCTGACTAGCCTATACTGGGGGCACCTATGGCTGACTAACCTATGCTGGGGGCACCTATGGCTGACTAACCTATACTGGGGGCACCTATGGCTGACTAACCTATACTGGGGCACCTAACGCTGACTAACCTATACTGGAAGCACCTATGGCTGACTAACCTATACTGGAAGCACCTATGCTCACCTATGCTATTTTTGGAATTTAAGTATGACTGTCTATTGATGTGAACCCAGCATCAGTTCACAGTACATAGTGTATATTGTTTGCTTTATGAAATCACATTCAATAATGTGAAGGCACTATTTTAAAGTTGTAAAAATCATAATTTCATACCCCACTTTAATCCTTTATATAGTTAAAGTACCAATTAACTGTCATTAAAATATTTTTATATTCATAAACCACCTCTATCTGTATTCAATTCATCTAGCGTTGAATCAAGACATAGTTGTTTAAACCTTCCTCTGTCTAGACACACGACTCGCAATGGGGTATCAGCTAATTACTCCCAGCAGAGCTCATCAACATTTTCCACAGTTCAGTGTTTTGAGATGATCTATTCTGAACATTCGTATCACCTAGACTGCCAAATTATGAAAATATTGCAGATAACCGTTTGGGCCAAAAATGTAAAGGCGGCAATAACTGAGCATAAGTGTGGATTAGGGGAAATAACTGTACTGTGAGAACACATCTTGGAGGAAATTAACGGTAAAACTTTTGTGAAATACATTTCTTCCAGGACAGGTGCGTTTTATGTTGCGTATACTGGGGACAGGCATAAGTACGTTTTTTTTTTTTAAACAAAAAAACAGTTTATTGTTCAGGTTGGTCATGGAATACAAATTACAAATGGCAAGTAGGATATACAGGTGTACATCAGGGCTATTAGTACATATTAGCTGTAAAGAGAGTGGCAAGTAGTGAAGATGACATTACAAAGTTTCAAATACAAAGTTCGCACAGTATACAACATGTACATTAAAGAACATAGCGTATTTTATCATACCTCAGTTCAGGGTATCATTAAATGTACATGTGGATAGTGGCAAGGTATTGGAGTTGGGAAGTCCAGTCCAAACCGATATTGATAGGAGGGATACTTAAATCGTGTTACTAATGCATAAAATAAAGTGGACACACTAACAATCAAGTCCCTTCCTTCCACCTATCCCATATTAAGTGGAACTGCTTTTGACGTTCTCTATGTAAGTATACAAGTTTTTTGTAGGGCAGATCTAGGTTGAGCCTCTTGCGCCAGCACGCAAACGTGGGAGCCTCTGTTGCCAGCCACTTAAGGGCAATTTTTTGTCTAGCTGCAAATAGTGTTTAGTGTATAAAAGTTTTGGTATTGGGTTGTATTTCTTCGTCTGATATTATACTTAACACACACAGCGCAGGGTCCATGGTTACAGGGCAGCCCATTTTGTCATGGAGAAAATTTATTACCTGCAGCCAGAAAGTCTGGACTGTAGGGCATTGCCATATCAGATGTAAAAAGGTAGGCGAGTGGCTTCCACATTTGGGGCACAGGACAGAGGCATCAGTTTTATATTTAACAATTCTAGCGGGGGTCAAATAAGCTTGGTGTAAAATGTATACTTGAGTGGCTCTGTTTTTAATGCACACAGAGATCTTTTTAGGGGCCTCTAGTGCATCTTCCCAATCTTCAGTTGATAGGTCTATCCCCTCTTTTAACCATTTTTCTTTAACTGGTTCCATACGGTCAAGCGCTTTATTTAGTAGCAATTCTTTGTATATGTCTCCAATGAGGTGTTTGGCTGGGCCTTTTACCAGAATTTCAAGGATAGGGTGCGGGGTGACACGAACAGGGTCTTTCCCAAATTGGGCATAGAAGGCATGGTGCAGCTGAGCATATCTAAATTGTTGGATGATAAAGGTGGGAAAGACGTTACAGAGATTAGAGATACTAATGAGCTTTCCTTGTTCTAGTATTTGTGATAGAAAAATTATGCCTCCTCTCTCCCAATAGTGAGGATCCGGGATTGTGGAAAATTCGGGAAGTAATGGGTTGTGCCATAGAGGGGTGCGTGGCTCATAGTTTACTGGCGGGTATATTTTACAAGCACGTTTCCAAATGTGGTGGGCTTGGGACAAGATGGTGTTTGTCTTCAGTGCGGGGGGATTGACACCTCTAAGTAAGTCAAGGGCTATGCTTTCACTATTAAGGTCCAGACTGTATCCCAAGGCTTCAGGGTTGTATACATCTCCCGTCATGAACCAAGGGACTGAATGTTGTAGTTGGGCCGCAAGGTAATAGTATTGCAGTGATGGAAGAGCAAGGCCACCCATGTCATTGGGGTTAATAAGGAGAGAGAATTTAATTCTGGCTCTTTTATTATTCCAGATAAATGCAATAATTAAGGAGCGGAACCTTTTAAAAAAGTGGACTGGGATGTATATAGGGGATTGATGAAGCACATATAGCAGTTTGGGCAGGAGTACCATCTTAACTAGGTTAATTTTACCAACAATGGAGAGATACAGTCTAGACCATGCTTTGCACTTGGATTGTACTAGTTGTATTAGGGGAAGAACTTCAGTTTGTAGATAGGTTTGTGGGGGGAGGCTTATTTGAACACCCAAATATTTAAATGTTTGAACTGTCTGGAGATCCGTGTGAGGAGAGTTGGTGGTGGGGGACATTTGGTCAAGGTATAAAAGGACCGATTTGGATTTGTTAAGCTTAAGCCCAGAGTAGTATCCAGATTCCTCAATAGCTGAGAGTGCGCAGGTCAGGGATTCGTCTGGGTCAGCAAGGTAAAGAATTGTGTCGTCTGCATAGAGCCCTATCTTTTCTTCCGTATGGGTAGTGCGAAAGCTGTGAATCCGAGGGTGAGCTCTGATGCGGCAAGCTAGGGGCTCTACTGCAAGGGCATATAGTAGGGGAGAGAGAGGGCACCCCTGACGTGTTCCACGTCCTAGGCCAAAGGCCTCCGAGATCCAGCCATTTGTGCAGACTCTGGCTTTGGGGGAGCTGTATAACATGTGTACCCATTTGCGGAAATTGTCTCCAAACCCAAACCTGGCAAGGACCGCGCCAAGGTAAGGCCACTCCACGGTGTCAAACGCCTTGGCCATATCTAGGGATGCCACTACTCTATTGCCAGGGTTTGTATGTTCTGCTTGAATATTGGTCCATAGGCGACGTACATTCATGGCAGTATTTTTACCAGGCATAAAACCCGTTTGATCGGGGTGGACTAGGGATAGTATTACTGAATTTAGTCTGATGGCCAAGGCTTTGGCAAGAATTTTAATATCGGTTGGAAGAAGAGAGATTGGCCTGTATGAATCACAGTATAACGGGTCCTTGCCAGGTTTGGGTATAACAACAATCAGGGCTTCTTGCATGGAGCTTGGTAGTGCACCTATCTCAAAGGCACTATTAAGTGTCTGTAGTAAACATGGGGTAATTACTTCGTCAAATTTTTTGTAGATTTCAATGGGGATACCATCCAAGCCTGGGGCTTTTTTATTAGGGAATGATGCAATTGCTATATTTAATTCTTCTACGGATAGGGGGGCATCTAATAGTTCACGCTGTTCTGGCGATAGCCGTGGCAGTTGGAGCTCGGAAAGGTATATTTCAGAGTCAGTCTGGGTAGCCGGGGTAGCACTGCTGTATAGAGATTTATAGTAGTTAAAAAATATCTGGTTAATTTCTGCAGTGCCAGTAACTGGTGTCCCATGACTGTCTGCAATATGGGTTATCACTGGGGGAGAGGTGTATGATTTGGAAATTTTAGCTAATAGGGTGCCCGCTCTTTCCCCCTGCTCAAAAAAGGCCTGTTTAGTGAAAAACAGTTTACTTTTGGCAACCTCGTCTATAAGTTGCTTATGTTTGCATAGTGCCGTTCGCCAGGCTGATAAATGGTGTGGGTCACGGGTAGAGAAGTATAGGGCACGGAGCGTGTCAATTTGGCGAATCAAATCTTGTTCGCGTCGTTTTGTGTCATTTTTGCAGTTTGCAACCGCTGCAATAAGCTCACCCCGCAAAAAAGCTTTAAAGGTATTCCATATCAGCAGCACATCTTCCTCATCCCTGTGTATGTGTATGAAGTCATTTATATGCTTAGTAACCTGGTCATGTGTAGTGATAAGCTCTAGCCAAAAGGGGTTAAACTTCCAGAAACGGTATGGGGGTTGCTGTCCCCAAGTAAATTCTATGTAAATGGGTGAGTGGTCTGAGACCAGGCGGGGCAGCATACCTACAGCAGTGGTTGCTTGTAGTACAGCTGGGGAAGCAAAGAAGTGGTCTAGGCGGGAGGAGGCTGCAAACGTGGCGGAGTGGCAGGTGTAACCTTGTCGATGTGGGTAAAAACAGCGCCACACATCTAAATAGTGAAGTTCTTTCATAAGATTAGCAAAATTAGTGGGCTTGTCTTGCTTGGGAGGGTGCCGATCATAAAAGGGGTTGCATACGGCGTTGAAGTCCCCCATCCATAGTGTATGAACACCTGGGTAAGCGAGGATAAATTGAATACCTTCTTTGATAACAGAGGAGTCATATGGGGGCGGGATATAAATGTTTAGAATCAGGATGGGGATACCTGCAATTCTGCAATGTATAAATATATATTTTCCTAAGTAATCTTCTTTGAGTGTGAGCATTTGAAATGAAAGGGATTTTTTAACAAGGAGTGAAACCCCACGAGAGTATTGGGAGTAGGAGGAATGGTACGACCAGCCTATCCAGCCACGTTTTAATGCCTGGGCTCTTCCGCCTGTGAGGTGGGTTTCTTGAAGTGCCACAATGTCTGGCTTATGACGATAGAGGTACGTCATAATCATTTGACGTTTCCTGGAATCGTTAAGACCACGGACATTCCAACGTATAACCTTCAGTTTAGTGAGTGCCATCTTTTATCTCTAGTTTATGTCGCGCACGTTTGCCCTGAGGAAGGTACACTTTGTGGTACTGATACCATGACCAAATGTGTGAGTTTGCAATCGGAGAACACAGAAAATAAACTTTATAAGAAAAATAAAAACACCCAAACCCCTTTATCCCACCCTGACCCATCTAAACGTAGACAGGTCCTTAGTCCCGGAACTCAAAATCCAATAACAATCTACAAGCAAGATACAGTAACTACTGTGGTGCTTGCTTGGGGGGGAACACAGAACCTACAAGTCCGCCCTGGGGGGGAAGGACCTCACCCCACCCGAAAAGCCAGGCGAGAGAAAAAGGTCCCTCTCCCAGAGGGGGGAGAAGAACTAAGGTTGTAGTGACCAAGCGGTGAGTTGAGAGTGTTCAAGCTCACCACATCTGTAAGGTGAGCTTCCGCTCTTTATGTTCTGCAGGGGGAACCTGCCTAGTCATAGAAGTTTCGAAGCCTGTTGGTACATAGAAATGTACTGCAGTGTCAGTAAAATCTTGGCCCGAGCATCCCTGCTTAACATAGCCTTATAACAGCTAGAGCCTAGCAACCAGATATAGCGCTGCTCAGTTGTGTATACATAGCCTTGTGTCTGCGCTGCGGGTAGGGGAGACACCCCAGACTGAAAGGAGGGAGGCATCAGGGGGCCCAGTGACGGGGGGCGACAAAGCACCCCGGGGTATGGGCAGTGTTGGGTAGGAGGGGGGTTCAGAACAGGGTGAGATAGATTAGGGGGTCTTAGGTTGGACGTCTCCCCACCCCACAGCACACAACAACAGCTTATCAATGCAGAGGACAACCTTTAAAGAAATAAGAATGGCTATAAGTCACACATTGAGTGTTCAGGTAGAGATAAGCGCTGCGTACACAGATAGTACATTGCGGCTAGGGCAGCTTTTCCATGGGAAGGAGCAGAGTAGTATACTTATATAAATGAGTTCCAAATGTGTGATAACAATGGTGTGGCTGCCGGCCAGGACTACAGAAGCCTCATGGTAAGGAAAAGTTCCATTGCATTAGCAAAGGGCAGCATTGAAGGCCAGGATCATTCTGGACTTATTGCATACAGCAGTTAAAAGTCAGGCGGTGAGTTAAATGGGTTATGTCAGAGGATAGGGCAGGGAGGAAACAGTAACGGTAGGGGAAGATGAACTGTTCTCTTGTAGCGGTACTCACGACCCTTATGAGGTGTTGTCCACACGGCTTG
Source organism: Hyperolius riggenbachi (assembly GCF_040937935.1). Classification (NCBI taxonomy): domain Eukaryota; kingdom Metazoa; phylum Chordata; class Amphibia; order Anura; family Hyperoliidae; genus Hyperolius; species Hyperolius riggenbachi. The sequence goes on from NC_090649.1 coordinate 280,027,037, forward strand.
GAGATTTACGAGCGGTAGGCCTAGCATCCAGCCAGGTTTGGACTGCTTCTGGAGAGGTGAAGAAGTGAGTGCGGTCACCGTCTATGACCCTAAGCTTCGTTGGGTATAGCATTGCATATGAAAAGCCCATATCACGGAGACGCTTCTTCGCATGAACAAACTGTGCTCTTTGACGCTGGAGATCTATGGAGAAATCCGGGTAAAAAGAGAGACGTGCATTGCTGTGGGTTACCTCTCCTTTTTCGCGCGCTGCGCGCAAGATGGCGTCACGGTCACGATAGTTAAGCAGCTTCATAATAAAAGTTCTTGATACCTGGCCTGGGGCTGGAATTTTAGCGGATACCCTGTGCGCTCTTTCTATTATGAAGGCCGAGGAGAACGCAGATCTGCCAAATAGATCTATCAGTAGTTGTTCTGCAAAGCTTTCTGGGGCGTTGCCTTCAACTTTTTCGGGTAGGCCCACGATACGCACATTGGAGCGCCTATTTCTATTTTCAAGGTCTTCATGGCGCTCTTTTAGGATACGAACCTCGCGTTGTGTTTGCGAGGAATCTTTTTCTAGAGGCTTTAACCGATATTCTATGGCGCTCACACGGTCTTCGGTTTCCGTAACTCTAGTGCGGAGCGAGTGCATATCCGCTCTAAGGAGAGATACGTCTGATTTTACCTCTTCCAACCTGGTAGTAATGTGTGTGAGGGTTTCCTGGCAGGCCATTATACCCTGTAAAATCTGTTTCAGGGAGGGAGCGGGTGCATCGTCCTCCTCCACGCCACTGCCGTCTCTGCTGTCGCCATCTTGTGCGTCCATGCGGAATTTTTGCAGTTTGGCTACTGCCTCCGATCCACGGCGGGCCATCCTGAAATTAAGTCCAGAGGGTGTAGGCACATTCACCGAGGTGTGGGTGAGGTTTGCGGGGTTGCAAAACCGGCAGGTTACTGAGGCGGATGAGTATTGCGGGTGTTGGAGCGGGAGCTCATCACTGCTGTGTCCTACTCCATGGACTTCAGGCATAAGTACGTTTAAAAGTGCTACAAGTAAAAATAGGTGCGAGATATTGCCAATAGTAAAATATTCTCACCTATTCTCGCACTAACCTTCCCTAAATCTGTGTCTAACACTAATCTAACCCCTACCTATGCCTAACACTAGCTTACCCCCATCTATGCCTAGCACTAACCACCCAAGCTACACCTAACACTAAAGTATCCCCTACCAACACCTAACTTCTAACACCACCGCTATCTCTGCCGCTTTGGAGTTCAGATACTGTTGTAGCCAAACTCCACCTCTGTCCACAGGACTATTTTATCCACTACAGAGTTCTGCAGTCGATACTATAGCCACTATAATGCTTGATGCTGTCAGAACAAAGTTCTGCTACAATGTAGCCCTCTACCCTCACTAACCTTCTTACCTACACCTAACAATGATGTATTCCCTACCTACACCTAGCTCTTAGCATCTTCACTATCCCTCTTGCTATGGAGATTGGCTACACAGGTAGCCAAACTCCACCGCTGTCCTCACAGCTATTTTATCCCTCCCTACACCTAAGACTTATATATCGCCTACCTACATCCAACACTTATGTATCGCCTACCTACACCTAAGACTTATGTATCGCCTACCTACACCTAACACTTATGTATCGCCTACCTACACCTAACACTTATGTATCGCCCACCTACACCTAACACTTATGTATTGCCTACCTACACCTAACACTTATGTATCGCCTACCTACACCTAACACTTATGTATCGCCTACCTACACCTAACACTTATGTATCGCCTACCTACACCTAACACTTATGTATCACCTACCTACACCTAACACTTATGTATCACCTACCTACACCTAACACTTATGTATCGCCTACCTACACCTAACACTTATGTATCACCTACCTACACCTAACACTTATGTATCGCCCACCTACACCTAACGCTTATGTATCGCCTACCTACACCTAACACTTATGTATCACCTACCTACACCTAACACTTATGTATCACCTACCTACACCTAACACTTATGTATCGCCTACCTACACCTAACACTTATGTATCGCCCACCTACACCTAACACTTATGTATCGCCTACCTACACCTAACACTTATGTATCGCCTACCTACACCTAACACTTATGTATCGCCCACCTACACCTAACACTTATGTATCGCCCACCTACACCTAACACTTATGTATCGCCTACCTACACCTAACACTTATGTATCGCCTACCTACACCTAACACTTATGTATCGCCTACCTACACCTAACGCTTAACACTGCCACTATTCTCCATATCCCCCCCTCCACTCTGGAATTCGGTTACACTGGTAGCAAAACTCCACCACTGTCCTGGCTACTTTATCTAAACTCTGTAGTGGATTAAATAGCCACAATTATGCTTAATGCCATTGGTACAAAACATAGCAGAACATCCGCACTACTGTCTTCTTGAGGTTCTGAGAATTTTAACATGGGCACCTATGGCGGTACCCAATTTTTTGGGCCGCAATTGCACCGAAAGTACTTGCTGCGGATAGACATACCTGATAATAGTGATGGGCTGCTTCTGATCCTGTTCCTGAGTGTGGAGTTACCTATGTGACAAAGGCCTAAAGGTGGACATAGATGCTTTGGCTGAGTCCTTATTATGAAAACAATCTTTTCTCTCTCATTAAAAAAGCAATCGGCTGAGCAGTTATCAAGTCACAACATTGCAGCATTTAAGGTGGCCATACACGTTTAGATTGTCACCCAATGTGGCAAACAGATCAATCCCTCTCTGATCTGAATCTGATCAGAGATGGATCGAATCCACCCATACGCTGCAAACAGATTTTCAATCGATTTCACAATAAAATCTGCCTGTAGTGTTGCACGGCCACCCCTCTCCTGCTGCCTCCGATCAATTGAAATTTACCGTCCGGTTCAATTATAATTTTTATATTTTTTTTCCACAAATAGGTTGAAATTACGATCGATGCGGCTCATTGCGCTATAGATATCCAGCAGAATCAATCAGAGTGATATGTATGGCCTGCTTTAGTGCAAAAGATTCCAACTGAAATCTGACTAAAAATCATTTGAACTGCTAGTTCCTTGTGCTCAATGTAGTACAAACAGTGTGGCTATCAACCAACCTGTAACTTGCTAAACAGTGGAGTTCCTGGTCATGCTTCTCATCAGTAAGCTGTTAACTGAACTTATAGGTAACAGTGAACATATTATTATCAGATTGGATGAAAGCCACTCAGCCTCCTGATAAATTGACTTATATTTTGCCATTTATAGACATGAAGTGAGCAATGCATAATCTTGTCTTTTTGGTTTGACTTGACAACAGTCCCACCACTGTAGCACCCCTAGATGACCATTCTGTGTAAGGTGATCAAACTGCTATTGTACCCATGGAGATAAACTGTTGCCAGAAGTGTCTGTAGATGATGCTTCCTATGTCGGCTGGATTGCACCTGCACACTTGACTGACTACTGGCAAGCTTCCCTCCTAGTTGTCTGTATAAGTCCTTTGTAATTGGCCAAACTCCGTTACACTGCTAAGTGAGCTATGGCTTTTTTTTTCTAATTGTCAGTAGATAGGGAAACGTTTTCGCAAGTTAATTTATACCTACTGGATGCCAAGCTCCAAATGATTACAAACTCCATGAGCATCAGGCAGGCTGGATTGATGCAAAGCAATTTAAAATAAAAATAGCTACTAAATGTGAACAAGAATTTATAAAATATGCCCGTTTTGCATCCATACTTTGTAATTTTCTGAAATTTGGACTCTGTAATAATGGCTCGTATAGAAGCCCGCTAAGCTAGATTCAAGCCGCTATCCCAGTATTACTGACAGTAAAGATGAATTATGTTGTATACTCCATTGGAAGTACAGAAAAACAATCATGAAGAAAAAGTTCATGTCTGGACATGTGTAGCCTCGTGGAAAAAGTCTTAATTCATTCACTGACAAGCACTGCCACTATGGTCAGCAGTATTTCCCATGGGCCAGTCATGTTTGGAAAAAAAAAAAGGATCAATATTGACTCTTGACACGTTTTCATTTACATCAGAGCAAGGCTTTCAGTCTGGGCACAGATCAATAGGCAGCTTTTAACACTGCTCAACTGGTTTATATTAGGGAAAATAAGAATAGCTTGCTTTACAAAGCTGAGGTACTTGGAATACATTTTGGGTGCACTCTTCTATAACAATCATGAAGGAGACATAGAGGGTAGTTCCTTCCTCTTTCTCCACTGATCAGTGAAAAGCTATAAATTGCAACACTGATTGCTGAATATTTTCTTATTGCTTTCAATTGACTTTGCACTTAGGGAAAAGTGTTGATGCAGACAGTCTGAAAGCAAAAAGCCGATAGAGGTAAAAGTACAGAGGTTTTGGTTTTTTTGTTAAAGAAAGAAAGTTTCCATCGTTAAATAGACCATGTGACTTATTATCCAATTAGTGGAATACCAATAGTTTGCTAAGTCATTTAAAGTCTATGTAGAGGTGAAAACAGAATGGGGGTTTATTAGGCTAGTGCTGGCTGGCTTAGCACTGCCATATGGCTCTCGCCCTCCACAGCAGCTCCTGTCAGGAGTTCAGAAAGAGAGGACTCCTCTTTGCTGCATTAGCTTATTTCTCCTCACAGCCAGAACAGCAGCATTTCTTCTGTTTTGGTGCCTCTTCCTGCAGTCCTGGCGGCCATAGGTTGGTGTTAGGTAATGTATACATTCTAAACAGTCAATAATATCAGTGTGCTTCCTTCTCCAGTTCCCCAAGTATAACCCCAGTTCTGAAATTCAGTCGCCCATCATTCAGTATTTACAACTGATATGAAAACAATGTTCAGCTTGTCACCATGAGCATAGCAATCACCCCTGTGAACCCTGCCATTGCAGAGGCCCAGAGGCTTTGGTGGCCCCTCCTCCTTCCTCTCCGCAACCACAAGTGCAGCCAATTAGCAAAAAACCTCCCCATTCGCTCAAAAACAGTCTCTGCCACCTCCTCCTGCCATGCAGAGTAGCTGTATTTTTTTTCTGCTGCAGAGTGCAGAAAAGTTATTTAAAACAGAAGATGAAAAGTGATCCCCTAGGAGAAAAACTTAGGAGAAAAAGTGAATTAAATAAGGGCCAGAGCTTCCTAAACAACCTCCCATCACCATCATCCAGCGTTTAAAGCGGATCTGAGATGAAAAACGAACTATAACAAGTAAATTGTCTATATATCTTATTTAAAGTTTAGATAGTTTACACAGCAAATCCAGCTGCAAACAGCTTTAAGAGTTTATGATTATTTCTTCCTGTGATACAATGACAGCAGCCATGTTGATTGTAAACATTACAAAGAGGCAGGCTTATCTGCACTCAGCCTGTGAAAAAAAACGAATCCCCCCTCCTCCTCCCTCCTCCCCTCTGCCTCTGAAATATCTGGCTAGTAATACCTCCCCCTCCTCCTGTCCAGACTGAGCTCCCATGAGCCCTTGCTACTGTCTGAAAATGCATTGGCTCTCTGAAAACCTGTGGGCGTGGCTTGTTTAGTTTATAGGGAATTAGAGTATTAAAACAAAAACAAAAAAGTATTTGGCTTGAGGAATGCCCTATAAACAATAGGAACACAATTATGCAATGAGTAAAACTTCATCTCGGATCCATTTTAAACACATGCTGCACTGCACTGCACTCCAAGCCTTAATGTACCCTGCATCCCTTGTGAAGTGTGCCTTGTAAATAAACAGCAAAGCTAATACAACTCTACTGGAGTGTAAGCAACCACTGTAGTGGAAGTGAGAGCAACCGCTATAGTGGCTGCTCCATTACAGATTACTATGTTAGCACAGTCATACCATAGCCCACCATTTCTCTGCATCCTCTCAGTGCCACAGAACTTCTCCAGCTTCCACCCAAGATCCCTTTATGCATACCATCCTCTTTTGTCTAACCTAAAAAAGAAGAGTGAGACAAGTGGTAGAAACAGTGGAAAATACTGAAAGTGACAGTGCTATATGATAATTTGACTGTAGCGCTGTACCTTATTTAGTAGAATTTCCAATGCATACATTCTAACACACAACCTAATGCAAATGGCATCCAGGACTTCAGGAAGAGCCACTGGAAACAGAAAAGGTGGTGAGGTTTTGACTGCAAATGGGACTAATGCAGTGCAAACTGACCTATTAGAAGCAATGGGAGCCTGAGTGTGATGTCACATGAAATCCCAATTTTTTAATTTCAAGTTGCTTTAAAGATACAGTAGTTTTATAGTTTTATCGACAACCACATGGCTTATGTATCAGATAACAGGGTAGAGGAATTTGCTAAATAACAACTAGTTAAACGTACTGTAACATAATTTTTTCAAATAAAACAAAACATATACAGTATATATATATATATATATATATATATATATATATATATATATATATATATATATATATATATATATATATATATATATATATATATATATTTATTTACAGTATATAAATGGTAATTTAAAAAAAAGCTATTTATTATCATTCATTATATGCACTTTAAAGTAGTGAAAAAAAGACGCCCAAAAGTAAAACACTTCTATTTCTAGAAAAGAAGGAAGAATGTAATTTTCTTTTTACTTTAGTATAGCTATGAAAATATTGCTTCAGCACATTGCTTCCACAACTCCTATTTAGTTAAGCCTAAAATTAATATGTGTCTCCTTTCCCCAGAGATACTGTCTTGCTAATCAGTTGTTTTGTTGAATGCACTACACTCTGTACACTGTAGATGGGATCTCCAGGGATTTTCTACAAGGTGCTACTGAAAACAATTACAATGTCACGTTTAGTGCAGTGTTTTGTAAAAGACATCAATGTGGCTTTGGCTACTTTGTATTCCTTTCTCATCTAGCAGTCTATTATAGTTCATTATGGCTTAAGGTGGAAATACACTTGCTCTAAAAAAAAGTGCTAGGCAAAAATCACTTTCCCCTGCATCTCCCCTAAACTAAAGAATTTTCCAAAGTGAAGACATGAGGAAATTCTTCTTTTAGCCTTTGAAAAGTGCAGCTGTGAGGGACGTAATAATTAAATTACTGAGCCCCCAGCAAGTATTTGGATGTTACCCCTCTACCCTAATATGAAAAAAATGTCATGATGCTTGGCCCCATGGGAAGGGGGGAGGGGGAAGTGAGGATGGAGATAAGGTAATCAGAATTGGAGGGCTTTGCTAAGGTGTGTGTATGTAGGGGGTGATAGTTACAATAATTAAATTGTTTCCTCCTCCTAGTCTAAATAGAGGACTAGTGGATGTCCTCTCTTCAGTACATTTTCAAGCAAAACCATTCAGGAGGCATACCATACAGTAAGGTAAGCTTGCTGGCCCACCCCAGACAAGAGGGATATCACTATTTTGAACTATCACTGTGTTCAGATGATTGGATGATCATGCTTCCTGCCACCTCCTCAGTCACCACTGCATTTCCTACATACTACAGCCTCCCTCATTCTGTCCTATGTCATCTTCACAAAGACCTGTAAATCAATGACAGAAGTGAGAAAAGGGTGGGCAAGTGCAGTTATGTCTCTTTTAACCCCCTTTTCTCTACAATCTGCACTCTATTCTGAAGGTAAGTATATGGAAAGGGGCAACCATATGTACACAGTATACAGTGGCGTAGCTAAGGAGCTGTGGGCCCCGATGCAAGTTTTACAATGGGGCCCCCCAAGCACTGTATACTTAAAAATTGATACGACGCACCAAAACCTGCCATTGGCAACTACAGTGTCAGAGGTGCAAGAAGGGGATGGGGAGCAGTTTGTTAATGATTACCACTATTCAAAGTATCTATAGAAGTGATTATTATGAGCACAGGACCAATAGAGAGCTAATATTGTAGTTGAGGGAGGGCCCTTCGGGGCCCCTCTGGCCCAAGGGCCACAATGCGGTCGCTACCTCTGCACCCCCTATTGCTACGCCCCTGACAGTATAGAAGTCACTGAGAGGGCTGGAGGTGGTTCAGTGATCACTTTTAGAGGGTCTAAATCAGGTATGTCAAACCGGTCCTACAAGGGCCGAGATCCGCTCACACATCTTTGATACAGCTCAAATGAATTGGTGGGTCTGAATCAGGAAATGTGTGGTCCATCAGGTAGAACACATTCCTCTCTTTCTCAGTCCATCCTAAACACTGGCATGGATCTGGCCCTCCAGGCCTGGAGTTTGACTCCTGTGTTCTAAAGCATACATGTCAAACTCCAGCCCATGGGCCAAATTTGGCCCTCAGAGCCATTAAATTTGGGCCCACTTTGCATTATATATGGTCCACTAGCCCACCAGGGAAGCAATATTGGAGGTGAAGCCCTACAACACCAGGGAAGCCATATGGGGGAGTTAGGGGAAAGTGCTAAACACTAGGGAACGGTGTAGGGGAGAGTAGGAGTCTCTAGACACCAGGGAACTGTATAGAGGAGAAAGGACCACTAGACACTAGAGAACTTTATAAGGGAGGAAGGTGGCCAGTAGACATTGAGGATGGGCTGCGAATAGGTCCCAGTGTACAATTTTGACCCGCAACTAGTGTAACGATCTGTGTAACACAAAGAGGATTCGATTATCGGTGATCTGCAGTATCACCGAGAATACAGATATATACCCGATTATTGATGATCTGCAGTATCACCGATAATCAGATATATCTCTAACCTCTGGACACCTGAGTAATAGGAGTGTTTGGTGCAACAGTAATACTTTGAGGAGAGCACACGTCTCGAGGGTGCCAGGCAGTAAGAGATACTGCCCAAGAACAAGCTCCTTCCAATGGCCTGAGGCTCCCCAAGGGGAGGAGTCAGGCTGAGAGTGGGAAGGACAGAGTGTGAGTGACACCAATGGTGGAGTGTCACTGACAGATCTGTGAACTATCTCTAAACAGAGGAGATAGTTCTCGAGGTCGGACAAGAGACTGATTCAGAGTCCTAAGGCAAGCAAGGTTTGGCAACGGAGTATCAGATATAGCGAAGTACCAAATCAGAGATCAGAAGAGAGGTCAGGAAAGCAGAAGGCCATAACAAATAATCAACAATGTCTAGTCTATAGGTGTGAGCTCCTAGATCATCAACACCCTGGAACTAGTCTGAAGTATAACAGGATGGTAAAGCTAATTCCTAGTCTTGGGTGTGAGCTCCGTAGTCATCAACACCCTGGAACTAGTCTGAAGTATAACACAGATGATACACAGTATTCCTAGTCTTGGGTGTGAGCTCCGTAATCATCTACACCCTGGAACTAGTCTGATGTATAACAGAATGATAACACAGATTCCTAATCTTTGGGTGTGAGGTCCTTGATCATCAACACCCTGGAGCTAGTCTGAAGTATAATAGAGATAACACAGATTCTGACAATATGGTCTGAGTGCTTCCACGTAGTGATCGCAACGGCAGACAACCAGAGAATGACCAGCACCCAGTATATATAGCAAAGTGCCCTCCAGCGCCTCCCCTAAGTGCTGGACCAATGTGAAGTGGTTGAACCGTCAGCTGACCGGCCTGGTCAGCTGACTTCCTTCTGGTTGTCATATAAGTTCTGCCTCTCAGCGCGCACGCGCGTCCTTCTGAACCTGTGTGGACTATCAGTCCCAGCCACACCAGACATGTGTTGCAAAGCACCCGCCGCGCTGGACGCGGGATCTGCCGCACCGCTATCAAGGCATGCGGCAGTTTCTCCGCGTTTGGCCATACTACTAGATGTAGACCTACGCGCGCCAACCGCCGCGTTGGACGCGGAATCGGCCGCCTTGTTCTGAGTACATGCGGCGGCTTTTCCGCCTTTTCTCACAACTAGGTCCCAGTGTACAGTTTCAGCCCACTTTGTCTTTGAGTTTGACATCCATGGTCTAAAGTAAAGACATTGCTTTATAACCCATATCTGCATTTGACAGGTCACCTGAGAATCCATGCACTTTAATTACTTTATTGTTAACATGGCTGGTGTCCTGTTATATTCACTGTACACCCTCTGCTGGAGAGACTTCTTTTCCTTGTGATTTAACATCCCCAGTTCATATCTCCTTTCTTTCTGTGCAGCTGCATCAGTGCAACAGGTGAGACTAGTTCTCTAACCATATCAAGGTGACAGAAAGTGAGGACACTGCACAAATCCAAAACAGGTGCAGTGACAGCAACCACTACTGTATGATCCTCCCACTGGCTGAATTGTGGGCAGGGCAGAACAGAGTTATGGAGAATTAAAGGAGGATTAAAAGATGTGCTAAATATAAGTAAACAAAAACAAAATTTAATACAAGAACAGTATAGCACCCCTGTAATCACAAGCTTCAAAAACATAGATTTCAAACCATTGAGGGTTGAAATTGGGCACAATCCATATATATATAAAACATACAGTAACTTTTAAAATTCAGTTTAAAAACAGATTAACAGACAGAGTCATAAAAAACATTGTGTCACAGTATTGTTTCCTTAGCGCAGCCTGATGAACATTTTGCTACCTTGATAGTTGCTTCTTCAGAGGCAATCAATACAAGAACACGTATTTGAATATGTATTAATCATTTTTCCAATGTTTTCTTTACAGGAAAAGGTACAACAGCCACATTGCTCTGTTTCCAAGAGAGACCACTCAATAAAAAAAAAATCACCTTAGGGCCCTTTTCCACTAGACTGTGATGTGCTTCAAAAAGCGGATCACAGCCTTCTTGCTGATCGCAAAAGCATGTGCATATAATTTGCAGTGCTCATTCTCCATTAGTGTGATTCGTTCTTTCCCAAAACTCAATCACCAGCCTTTGCAATTCCTGGTGCGATTGCGCTCCATTCCTGATAGCTTCATAGTGCAAAGACGGTGAGTGGAAATTGCACGCTGCGCTTGTAATCATGCTTCCCAGGTCAAATGAACTCTGATGGTCCCATACATGGTACAATTTTTTCATCCAATCTTACCATCTCTATGTAGTATGTAGTATAAGAGTAAATTAAGTGAATTTTGTGAAAGGATCATTTGGGCAGTTCCCTTATATTACATAGTAAGATTGAATGAAAAAATTGTACCATGTATGGGCACCATTAGAGTGTGTGTCAGATACAACTGCTCTCCTGGGATACAGGGAGCTGCACACAGCCACCGGAAAGTGGTATAGCTGGACACAAGAGCCAAGTGTTTGAATATGGTTTTCCCTAGCTTATAAAATGATTGGCAAGACTGGTGAAATCTTTGAGCTATTAAAAACATAGGGTCTGATGTGTAAAATGATTGATATTTGTAATCCTTAATCTTCTTGAGGCCATGATCACCAGACTGGATGCAAAGCTCTCTACCCACCATGCAAATGGTCATGATGTGCACAAACTGCAAACTACTATTTTTTTTTTTTATAAATCCAGGGATCTCCCAACCCTAGCTCATGCCTTCATCACATCATGGCTGTAAAATTACAATGTTCCCTATCTAGACCTTCCAAATAAAGACCTGCACTGGCTGCAACTAGTAGAGAATGCCGCCACAAGGCTGTTATGAAACTATTGCCACAAAACACTGATCATTCACTCACTCCACTGGCTACCCATAAAATAGAGAATTATCTTCAAGATTGGCCTACTCATTGGAACTCATTGCCACACCAAATCTCCATCCCTGGAGGACAGTGACTGGACTGTGTACTGGTTAAAGGGAACCTTAACTGAGAGGGATATGGATGTTTCCTTTAAACAATATCAGTTGCTTGACAGTCCTGCTGATCTCTTTGGCTGCAGTAATGGCTGAATAACACACTTAAAACAAGCATGCAGCTAATCCAGTCTGACTTCAGCCAGAGCACCTGATCTGCATGCTTTCAGGGGCTGTGGCTAAGTGTATTAGAGACACAGGATCATCAGGAGAGTCAGGCAACTGGTATTATTTTAAAAGGAAAAAATCCATATCCTCAGTTTAGGTTCCCTCAGTTTAGGTTCCCTCAGTTTAGGTTCCCAGTTTAGGGTTCGAATCCTGGCTAGGGTCAGTACCTATTCAGTAAGGAGTTCAAGGCAAGACTCCTAACACTGCAGGGTGGCCTCTTGTCTTGAATGCATCCCAGTGGCTGCAGCTCTTGAGCGCTTTGAGTCCGACGGGAGAAGAGCGCTATACAAATGTTTCGATTATTATTATAAAGGTTTGGATTGTTATTTAAATCCAAACTGAAAAGCTACCTGTTTAGTCAGGTATTTTTAAACACATAACTATTTCTTCTGTAACACAGCCCATCCTGTGACTATGTATTGTTCTGAGATATATCTACAGTATGTACTTTAAGTCCTATGGGAGAAAAGCGCTTTACAAATGTTATTCTATAGTATTACTGTATAACCTCAGGAGCTACTATATGCTCAATATAACATTAGCTCCACTGAAACGAATAGAGTAAAAGCACACGTATGTTTCTTATTCATCACTGTGGACTTTTTCTTCGTAGACAGGTTATCCCATGATTTATCTTATACATGTGTGTAGTGCAATGTTTGGTGATTATATGCCATTAATGTGCTTATGTATGCTCTCTGCAACATGGTTTATTTAGACAATACTGCTGACATCACTCTCCCACAATATGGCTATCTCTGTAACAGACCTTGAGTCTCATTGCTATGGCAAAGTCATCTTTCAGGGCTACGGCATTCATATAAAACAGACTGTTTCTTGGCAAAATAATCTTGTTAGCATGCGCAGATTTACAATGTAAGCGATGGGTCACTTTCATTTAGCTTTTGAACAAAAAGGAGCAAAAAAATATATGTGTGAAGCTAAAAAAGAGCAACAAAGTATATAATTATGAGCGCCAGTTCTTATTTCCGCTATAACTATACCACATATTAGACCTTTGTGAGGCCTCAATAGAGTCAAATATTATAGGGTATTGCTTTATTTCTCTGAATGGGCCTGTGATGGCTGCCAATAATCCTATGAAAGGTTAAACAATTCATTTGAACAAGCTAACTTTCATGTAGAAGTGCCTTTGCAAGTTCCCTAGCATTGTTACGGCCGCCGCCATGCATGCTAATAGGCTGGTTTTAAATGTTAATCTTTGTGACTTCCCATTACATGTCGATGTGAATATTTCAGCTGCAATGTGCTGAAAGCAGGAAGTACGTTCTCAGACTCGACGCACTTTTTAATTATTGATTTGGTTATATAACAACTCATTTATTTAACATGATGCTCACCATCTGTGTTCATTCTCACAGCAGATATGACTTTCAGGGTACACTAATGTAAAGCTTAAGATTCCCAGCTCTACTGTATATAGGTTAAATGTAATTCAGTGACTGAACCCTTACATGGAAATGTACTTAGCTGTATGTATGAGAAGATATAAAGCTTAATTATTAGATTTAAAATGGATTCCTATCCAAATTTAAAACAAGATAGCAACAATAAGTAACCTTTGAACCTGTTCCAAAAATAATCGGCTAACACTTCAACTGCCAACGGTTTTGGTATTCTCACAAAAACACAAGCTTGTTGTATTCTATAAGCATGAAGTGTTCTTATGTTGGCACCGCTAAAAAGAACTTTAATCTCCTTTTTTTCTGTTTCTTTGATTGACCGGATTAGGGGAGGGCTTAAGTGTCTTCAGGCTTTTCAAATTAAACTCAAGGACTCAGTCAGCAACTTGCAAATACTGTAGGTCGGCTTTGTAGTAAGTGCCTTTTAGAAAAAAAAAACAGGTGCCACTAACAACTTAAATAATCACAGATGTGTTGTTCCTATTGATGTGTTGGAACTTTTTTAATGTACTAAAGAAAGATTGTGTAATTGAAGGTGGCCGCTAATGATACAATTTGCTGAACGATCGTTTACGCATGGTTCTTTAACCTCCCTGGCATTCAATTTTCCCAGGATTTCTGTGCAAAAAGTGATAAAATGTATTTTTAAAACTTTTTTTTCCTGTAACTTGCCAAAATGTGTCAAGCATGTGTCAAGCAAGGGTCTAGTATACTTTTATACTGTTCACAGCATGTTTTTTTGGACGGACATTTCTGTCCATACCGCTGGGGAGGTTAATATAAACGATCGTAAATGATCATTTGGGACCACTAATAGACAAAAATCTTCTAACCAATCTGATCAGATTAATAAAATAGATGTGATTTTTGTATCAATTTAATTAATCTGATCGGATTGGTTAGGAAGTATTAGTCCATTAGTGGTACCAAATGATCATTTCCGATCGTCCATACAAAGAATGGTTTGTAAACCTTTGTTCGGCAAATTGTATCTTTAGCAGCCACCTTAACAGGAAAAAAGCAGTCAACATGACACCCCTCAATTACAGTTGTTTGTAAGCAGAGGACTCCCTGTAAATGTGTCTGTGCGTGTGCGTATATATATATATATATATATATATATATATATATATATATATATATATATATATATATATATATATATATATATATATTGGTGTGTGTATATATATATATATATATATATATATATATATATATATATATATATATATATATATATATATATATATATATATATATATATATATATATATATAGTATAAACTGTATATATACTTTATACACTGATATATATATATATATATATATATATATATATATATATATATATATATATATATATATATATATATATATATATATATATATATATATATATATATATATATATATACAGTATGCTTACAGAGAGAGAGAGAGAGAGAGAATCAATGTTAAACAAATACTCATACCTTTTGTTAGGGCTGTTTCATATGGGGAGCCTGGGAGCAATTGCCGAATCACACCACACTCGTTCCCTAAATGCTACATGCAGCGATTTTGCGATCGCTCCACGATGCTCACATAGGGCTTGATTCACAAAGCTGTGCTAATGCATAGTACGACAGTGCACTAGTGCTTTGTTGATCAAAAGTGATCGATAAGAACAGCGTAATCGTGTCCGAATCGCCATGGGTGTGAAATGGTGCTTCGTTTTAAATGGTGAGTTTCATCTCACTTTAAAATCACTGATGCAAATAAATTTCATTAGCAATCAGAGCCTTATTTTAAGACAAGATGTGTGTGGACACGAGAGGGATATGGAGGCTGCCCTATTTATTTCCTTTTAAACTATACTGATTGCCTGACAGTCCTGCTGGTCTTTGGCTTCAGTCATGTCTGAATCACACCCCAGAAACAAGCATGCAGAAACATCTGAACTGCATGCTTGTTCCAGATCTATAGCTAAAAGTATTACGGGTAGTAGATCGGCAGGGCAGTCAGGCAATTAGTATTGTTTAAAAGGAAACAAATATGGCTGCCTCCATATCTGTCTCACTTCAGGTTCCCTTTAAGTGTACATATTGTTCACTAACTATTCCCTTTTAATAGTACAAGATGAAAAAAAAATTGCATATGATGTTCAAAATGATTTTGCCTCTTGAATCAATCATATACAGCCAGAAAGTTAATTAGTGGCAGTAAGTCATCTTGAGAAACTACATCTGAGAAAAGAGTTGGGAAAAAAACACACGTCTAAAGAACGCTAAATAATTTATACATGTTTAAAGTATCTTCTGTGTACTCTGGGGAAGTTAGAAAATACATTCAAACTTCAAGTATACAAAAAGCAAAATCTTTTTATCTGGCAGTCGGGCTTTCTCTCTTGCTCTCTTTCAAATGCAGCACAGTTCAGCACCACACAGCTCAGAGTTAATTGCGTTCAGTTCATGAGGCTGCAGAACAGCACATGAAAAATCTGGAGGAGTCTGCAAAACGCAATAAGCCCTCTGGCACTTGCGAGAAATGTTCCTGTAGCATAAAGGTGCGTAAAATAGGAAAATAAAATACAAATAAAGATTTTAAAATGCTGTTTTTTGCTGTTGTAGAACAAATCAAGATTCGTACAATGCAAGGACACAACTGTCAAAAGAAATTGTCTGGTACAGGGGTTAAAAACGCTCCTAATTGCTACAGAGTCGCACATAACAACATTCATCCGTGAGGTCACAGGGCACAAACACATATGTAACCCGGCGATCTCCATTTTTCAGACTGACGGCCACATTAATCATGGCCTGGACATTTTCAATGTATCCAACCTAATCCAAAATGACCACATGATCCATTTTCTTGTTGAATACCTGGCCAGCATGATCTTAGTTGTAGTTACATTTCTTGTGTCTATACAGCTATATTTTTTCAGTAAGCCAGCACACATTCAGTAGGAGACATTGGGCAAGACTCCCTAACACTGATAATGCCTACTGAGCTCGACCTAGTGGCTGCAGCTCTGGTACTTTGAGTCCAACAGGTGAAAAATACAATATAAATGTTCTTTGTCTTGTCTTATCTTGTCTTATTTACAGAAATGTCAAAAACATTATTGACAAAGAGAATTGAAAATCTGAAATGCAATAGGGTTGACTTACAAAGTTTTTCTTCAGCCTGAGAAAAGTAGAGACAACTGCAAAATGGGAAGGATTCGGCAAACTTGGATTAGATTTTTTTCACATTTCTGTGAAATTTTCCACCCTTCTCCTGGGTTACCGGTATATCAGAACATAGATGGAATTGGTGAAAGGTTAAAACAAACCTGAACTGGAAATAATCTGATGAGATAAACAATTGTATCTATCCTCCTATTCCTAAATATGAATTTTTAGAATCCCACCACTTTTTCTGTTTAAAACCTAAAAAAGTAGGTTGAATATTTTTATTATTTTAGCTGAATGACACAGTCTTTTAGTGTTCCAGAGCCACATTCTATGAACTTATTTACCATTTTTATCTATTTCGCTGTACTGCACTTTAGTTTTTCTCTGCCAGGCAAGGGTTATATTGCTGTAATTAGTTATCAATGAGAATTGACTAGAGAGAAACAGAATTTGCATACTTAAATTCTTTACCCTTACAGTGAGGAAAAAGAAGAAAGGAACACAGCCTAGTTCTATGCCGGTATGGGACTGTACATTCACATGTTTATCTTATGTCACATGCCACATATCAGTTCAGGCACCCTTTAAAGAGACACTGAAGCGAAAAAAAATATATGATATAATGAATTGGTTGTGTACTATGAATAATTACTAGAAGATTAGCAGCAAAGAAAATATTCTCATATTTTTATTTTCAGGTATATAGTGTGTTTTCTAACATTGCATCATTCTCTAATATGTGCAGATTACACAACACTCGGCATTCAAAATGATTCTTTCAGAGCAGTCTGTGAACTAATGACCTCTCCCATGGCAGATAAAAAGAAAACTGTTCACTTACAGTTGAGATAATAAAAGTCAGATAACAGCCCTCTCCACCACTTTGAAAGTCTTAGAGATTAATGGCTTTTTTGCATAGAGATAACAACTGGAGTTTCTTAACTCTTCCTGTACTGGAAACAATTACACTGATGTATCTGATCTTAATGTTTTATTTCTTAGCTGTGCTACACATACAAATCATAATATCATAATTTTTTTTCGCTTCAGTGTCTCTTTAAGTTGAATCAAGCAAAAAGGCTTATTTTTATGAACTAAAATGTATTTAAAGGACACATCTCATAATAAAAAATAAAGATCTACTTACCCAGGGCTTCTTCCAGCCCCTGACAGCCACTATGTCCCTCGTTGCAGCTCTGGTGTCATGGGGTCCCCTTTGTTGCAGATGCCGACCTCGCCAGGTCAGAATCTTCTGTGCCTGCGCGAGTTCGTGGCCGCACCCCTCGTGGTCACAATCCAGTGGCTGGGAGCATTCTGCACAGTCACAGTAGGTCTGTGCCTGCGCAGAACTCTCTAGGCAACATGAGCACGAACGTGAGCGCGGTCGCCCAGGCGCAGAAGATGCTGACCTGGTGAGGTCGGCATCTGCAAAGGAGGGGACACCAGAGCTACGGCGAGGGACATATTGGCTTCCAGGGGCTGGAAGAAGCCTTGGGTAAGTAGATCTATATATTTTTTTTTCTTCGGACCTTCCCTTTAAAATGTCATTCTCATTTCATTAAACTGAATTTAAAAAAAGTGCACATTTTTTATGGTACATAAGTAGAGGGTCGGAAGCAAGTAAGGGTGTCGATGCAAGCAATATGACAAGATCTGGTGAGAATAAAGACATCTTTTACCAAAAGGAAAAAGAACAGAGTAAAGACAGAGTAGTGGAGAAGAACCCTGAACCCTTCTATCAATAGTAATAAAATAAAGTATACAAATCCATTATGACTCCACTTTAACCCTTCATGTAAATATGTAAGGGGCCTGCTGAAGGGAGTACAGTTAAAAAGGGCCCAGGGTAATGCCGATAGTAGAATATCTGTACATTTACTGATATTGTACTATCACTGCCCCGTCTCCTGTGGAGACAAGCTGACAATTGAAATGCAGCACAGAGCTCATCTCGCAGCTGCAGCAGTATGTCTCTCTCCTCCGCTTCTCGCTCCCGCCGCTGTCTGACCTGTGTACGCCACTATAGCTGCTATTTACAAAGCGTAGCACCTATAGCCACACCCAAATTGCAACCCGCTGTGAAGGCAGCTAATTATATGGCGTCAAAATTAATGTGCGTCTCACACCGTTTTTACCTGCTTTGTGCTGGGGGACCCCCTGTACTTATTTACATTTTTTTATTTGGTAAAGCTAAATAAATACTTTAAAGGAATCTTTATTTGAGTTCACAGATTTTATTTTATTATTTTATATAAGATTTTCATGGCAAAAAAGACTAGTTTAATGCCAGGGGTGGACACGGTATAGCAGTAGGAGAACAGAGGCGCCAGCAGGATAAAAGTGGATAAAAACTTTAAAATTTGCTGGGAGGAAGTGGTGGACTTACCTCCATAAAGCAGACACGAAAGACACGTCTGAATAGTAGTCACATTTATTAATTAGTACCCCAAAACATTGCAACGCGTTTCGCAGGCCCAGCCCGCTTCATCAGGCAATAAAAATGGGGACAAGACTGTAGACAAGAGACAGTACATTATGCTATAGTAAATTCTGCAAATTTGCATATTAATATATTGCATATCATAAAGCATACCATATGAAATAAATAGCTTCGTGGAGATGGCATAAAAGAGTTGGGTGTGCAAGTAGACAATAGGGGGTAGAGGCTATGGTGCTCGTGATAGTAATGGGCTATGGGGTGTTATTTTACACAGATTTGCAATGAGTGGTATTGGTAATGGAAAAGGGTATATGTCAGCAAGAGTAATGGGTAATAGAGCATTGAGAAGAGAACAGGGGGCCAGAAATACAGGGTAAAGTGTGCAAATAAATTAACATAAAGAACTCACCAGAATTTCAGCAATAGCAGGTGTAGCGCCTCAGTGAAGTGGTGAGGACGCTCAGCTCCTTATATATACAGGTTCTTGCTAAAAGGGCCAATTAGATGTATGGGATGTATTTGGTGGGCGGGGTTAGGGTGAGTGTGCGAGCAGCCAATGGGCTCTCGCCACCTGTGTTCAGTGAATTGGGTTTTTGGGAAGGGTGGGTGGGGTTAGGGCGGGCTTGTGAGTAGCCAATGGGCTCTCGCCACCTGTGTTCGGTGTATTGGGTAGTTGGGGGGCGGATACAGGTATCATGGTTACCAAATGTGCAGCTGAATAGTGTACTAGCTGAATAGAGTACTGGTTAAGGGCACTGCCTTTGACATGGGAGACCAGGGTTCAAATCCCGGCCGGGGCATTATCTACTCATTGGTGTTTGGATGCTGTAAATGGGCAAAAGAATAAATTAAGTAAAAAAGAATATGCAAAGGTCTTTTTCAAGATTTAAATAAATATAATGATTCGATCCAGTGGGAATAAAATTAGTATATTTGACAGAGGGATTGATGTGTAAAAGTATTTAGCTGCCATCTAGTGGACCAAAAAGTTATGACCCGGTCCTAAGACACAAGCATCAATAGACATGTAAGAGCAACATAAAAATTAATAGAATAAATAGACATGTAAAAGCACCATAAAAATTAATAGAAACATAAATATAATATAAAAAATAACCAAATATGGATCAACTTAGTAGTCCTGGACAATTGTAGCAACTGGTAAAAAAGCACATAACAATCAAACCAAATTACACTTTTTGACATAAAAATATGTAGAATAATAATCAAGCCAGAGGTGTAGTTGTAAAAATGGACGGTTACACTAAAACTTATTGGGACAAATAAAATAAAATACAATAAATAAAAAGTCATGAAACAAGACAAAAAAAGGGTAAAAGAGAGCGGCCAAGATAAAAGAAAAACGGTACAGGAGGTATTTTAGTAAATTTTTTCCAGAACTTCATTTAGACCCTCAGGGCTGAGGGTTCTTATAGTTTGTATCCAGAACATTTCAAATTTTTTTAGTTTTTCGAATGCGTTTGACGAACTTGCATCAATTGAGTCAATTAGTGTAATGTTGAAGAATTGTGGGTTATTGGCGTGGTGAGTGCAGAAGTGCCGTGATACGCTGTGAAGGGGGAATTTTTTAGTGATGTTTCTTTTGTGTTGTCCGATTCTGCTGCGGGCCAACTGTGTAGTCCTCCCCACGTACTGGAGTCGACAGGGACATGAAATGAGGTAGATGACAAATTTAGATTCGCAGGTGAGGTGTTTTTTTATGGGATATTGAATACCGGTACTGGAGGACACAAAGAATGTGCAGGTGTTGATGAATTGACAGGCTGTGCAACGGTTTTTGTTGCAAGGGAAACAACCAGGCTCCTGTGTTTGAAGGGTGGTGGGTTGGTTTGGTATACGTAATTTGCTTACCAAACCAAAAAATTTGAAATGTTCTGGATACAAACTATAAGAACCCTCAGCCCTGAGGGTCTAAATGAAGTTCTGGAAAAAATTTACTAAAATACCTCCTGTACCGTTTTTCTTTTATCTTGGCCGCTCTCTTTTACCCTTTTTTTGTCTTGTTTCATGACTTTTTATTTATTGTATTTTATTTTATTTGTCCCAATAAGTTTTAGTGTAACCGTCCATTTTTACAACTACACCTCTGGCTTGATTATTATTCTACATATTTTTATGTCAAAAAGTGTAATTTGGTTTGATTGTTATGTGCTTTTTTACCAGTTGCTACAATTGTCCAGGACTACTAAGTTGATCCATATTTGGTTATTTTTTATATTATATTTATGTTTCTATTAATTTTTATGGTGCTTTTACATGTCTATTTATTCTATTAATTTTTATGTTGCTCTTACATGTCTATTGATGCTTGTGTCTTAGGACCGGGTCATAACTTTTTGGTCCACTAGATGGCAGCTAAATACTTTTACACATCAATCCCTCTGTCAAATATACTAATTTTATTCCCACTGGATCGAATCATTATATTTATTTAAATCTTGAAAAAGACCTTTGCATATTCTTTTTTACTTAATTTATTCTTTTGCCCATTTACAGCATCCAAACACCAATGAGTAGATAATGCCCCG